>NW_026137725.1:0-115106 GCF_019393585.1 Leptopilina boulardi
ATTTTTTGCGTACCTGAAGCATGCTGTCAGTAAATATTTCAATTGATAACAAATAGTTATTAATTTTCATTGATACACTGAAAAAAAATTCTGGTTAGGCTATATTTAACATTACTTTCTCGTTAAGTTAACCAGAATTCTAGTTGCATTAACTAGAATTCTTGTCAAAATAACCAGAATTCTGGTTAACCTAACCAGAATCAAAATGTTAAATATACCCTAACCAGAATTCTAGTTGGAATAACCAGAATTCTTGTAATTCTAACTAGAATTTTTTTTCAGTGTAGTCAAAAACCGTTAAATTCATAAATCTAACATCTGTAATTATTATTGTTTCTTAAGAATTTATATATAATTCTTGAATTAATACTTTTTTTCTCTCCTTTCGTGGATATGTTTATTCAATAAACATTTAAAAATAACATGTCTTGTTAAAAAATTGCTTGTGACTCTAAACTTACTTTAGTTTTCATCTTATATGAAATGTTATTTTTTGGGAACCTAAAGTATGATGTTGGTCAATATGTCAATTCATGACACATTGTCATTATATATTTTTTTTAATTTTTAAAAGAAATTCAGTGACATTTTAGTTTAGTTAATAATTAAATTAAACAATTATTAATGCGCAGTAGTTTATTATAACTTTTACATCTATGCAGTTGATTTTAACCGACTATTCCCGCTAGGGTTGTATATCTTACATCATAACATATATATTCTGGTGTGAAAAAATAGTTAAATATTAATAAATAATATTTATTATTATAGTTTAACATGTGGCTTATATCCAATGGGAAAAATACCATTAGCGTATTAATGGCCCTATAATCGTGATAATTTTTTTAGGCCACAAAATATTTTTTTAACAGAGAAAATTTAAAAATAATTAAGTTTCTCATCGTGATCTTATTTTTGTGCTACGAATAATTTTTTTGTTACATTTTAGGAGAAAAAAAAGTAAATAATAATTACGTTATTTAATTAATTAATTTATTTACACAGAAAATTTGACTAAAAATTATTTTTTCATTGTAATATTTTTTGGGCTACGAATAATTTGTTTACAAAGAAAATTTTTTTTGTGCTACGTATAAATTTTTTGTTAAATTTTCGAAGTAAAAAAAAATTAAGCCGCTAATAATTACGTCTTTTAGTTAATTAATTTTTTTACAGAGAAAATTTGACAAAAATTTACTTTCTTATCGTGATATTTTTTTGAGCTGGAAACTGGTTACTCAGGGGATTTTGGGGTCGCTGATTACGAAAATGAAGTTAGATTTTTAAAATTCAAAATGGCGGACGAATTTGTTAAAAATTCATTGAATTCGCTTGAAAAATGTTACTCGGGGGTATTTGGGGTCGCTGATCAGGAAACTGAAATTAGATTTTTAAAATACAGAACGGCGGATCCAATATAATTATTTTGTAGCCTTTAAAAAGGCTGATTCATATAATTTATTAACTGTCGGTTTGATTTCACACGCTTGAATTTACTTTGAAATGTCTCCAGTTTTAGTAATCGTTAATAGTTTTAGTAATTCGTATCTTCGCTCACCTTAACCTCACCTGGACTTAAAGTATGTCGGTCAGTGTGTTGATTGATAACAAATAATGATTGTATATTTTTTGAATGATTTATCAATGAGATTCATTGACATTTTAGATCACTCATATTCATGTATTTAACATTTAAATATACAAATGCTTTTTAAATAATTGTTTGTGATTTTAAAGGTGCTTCACTTTCACTCTGAAATTGAAGTGTTATAAATTGCGTATACTTAACTCTTTAGTAAAGTTGTTATTTTCGATTAATACTATTGCGTATAAATTAGTTGCTTATTATTCTACTATGCATGTTCTATATATGGGGCTTTCTACTGCAAATTTTAAGTCAAATTTTTTTTCTGAAATGGTTTTGCGCATATATTTGCCGCACTACGTAAAATACACATCAGTTTAAAGTAAATAGTACTTTTTTGCACAATTTAATAACATTTTTCTCTGCTTCGTTATATTTTCAATACCTTTTTAGGTCTTTTTGTCGTTAATAACAACTGCACATTATTTAGTAGAAAATGTAACTACGGCGCATGTATTTAATTATTCTAAGTTAAAAAGTATCTATTTAACGTGAATAATACTTTTGGGCATAATTTATTAACATTTTACTGTACTTCGCATCTATAGTTACTATTTAAGTGTTTACTAAAAATGATTTAGCCGATTAATACTACTGCCCATGATTTTATTGATAATAATTGTATTGCGCATATTTTTAATACCTGTTTAGGTCACTTTGTCGATATTAACAACTGCGCATGATTTTGTTGAGAATGTAACCTCTGCGCATGTACTTTCCTATTCGAAGTTGAAAAGAATCTATTTAACGTGAATAACACTTTTGCGCATAATTTATTAACATTTTACTCTACTGCGCATCTATAGTTACTATTTAAGTGTTTGGTACAAATGATTTGGTCGATTAATACTACTGCGCATAACTTTATTGATAATATTTGTACTGCGCATATTTTTGAAATCTGCTTCGGTCATATTGTAGACATTAACAACTGCGCATGATTTGGTTGAAAATGTAACCTCTGCGCATGTATTTTTCTATTCTAAGTTGAAAAGAATCTATTTGCCGTGAATAATACTTTTGCGCATATTTTATTAACATTTTACTCTACTGCGCATCTATAGTTACTATTTAAGTGTTTGGTACAAATGATTTGGTCGATAATTACTACTGCGCATAATTTTATTGATAATATTTGTACTGCGCATATTTTTGATATCTACGTCGGTCATTTTGTCGAAATTAACAACTGCGCATGATTTAGTTGAAAATGTAACCTCTGCGCATGTATAAGTTGAAAAGAATCTATTGAACGTGAATAACACTTTTGCGCATATTTTATTAACATTTAACTCTACTGCGCATCTATAGTTACTACTTAAGTGTTTGGTACAAATGATTTGGTCGATAATTACTACTGCGCATAATTTTATTGATAATATTTGTACTGCGCATATTTTTGATATCTGCTTCGGTCATTTTGTCGAAATTAACAACTGCGCATGATTTAGTTCAAAATGTAACCTCTGCGCATGTATAAGTTGATAAGAATCTATTTATATGATAATATTTGTACTGCGCATATTTTTGATATCTGCTTCGGTCATTTTGTCGATATTAACAACTGCGCATGATTTTGTTGAGAATGTAACCTCTGCGCATGTACTTTCCTATTCGAAGTTGAAAAGAATCTATTTAACGTGAATAACACTTTTGCGCATAATTTATTAACATTTTACTCTACTGCGCATCTATAGTTACTACTTAAGTGTTTGGTACAAATGATTTGATCGATAATTACTACTGCGCATAATTTTATTGATAATATTTGTACTGCGCATATTTTTGATATCTGCTTCGGTCATTTTGTCGAAATTAACAACTGCGCA
The DNA here is from genome assembly GCF_019393585.1 of Leptopilina boulardi. Classification (NCBI taxonomy): domain Eukaryota; kingdom Metazoa; phylum Arthropoda; class Insecta; order Hymenoptera; family Figitidae; genus Leptopilina; species Leptopilina boulardi. The sequence continues at coordinate 3,475 of NW_026137725.1, forward strand.
TGATTTAGTTCAAAATGTAACCTCTGCGCATGTATAAGTTGATAAGAATCTATTTATATGATAATATTTGTACTGCGCATATTTTTGATATCTGCTTCGGTCATTTTGTCGAAATTAACAACTGCGCATGATTTAGTTGAAAATGTAACCTCTGCGCATGTATAAGTTCAAAACAATCTATTTAACATGAATAAAACTTTTGCGCATATTTTATTAACATTTTACTCTACTGCGCATCTATAGTTACTATTTAAGTGTTTAGTACAAATGATTTGGTCGATAATTACTACTGCGCATAATTTTATTGATAATATTTGTACTGCGCATATTTTTTATATCTGCTTCGGTCATTTTGTCGAAATTAGCAACTGCGCATGATTTAGTTGAGAATGTAACCTCTGCGCATGTATTTTCCAATTCTAAGTTGAAAAGAATCTATTTAACGTGAATAACACTTTTGCGCATAATTTATTAACATTTTACTCTACTGCGCATCTATAGTTACTATTTAAGTGTTTGGTACAAATGATTTGTTCGATTAATACTACTGCGCATAACTTCATTGATAATATTTGTACTGCGCATATTTTTGATATCTGCTTCGGTCATTTTGTCGACATTAACAACTGCGCATGATTTAGTTGAAAATGTAACCTCTGCGCATGTATTTTTCTATTCTAAGTTGAAAAGAATCTATTTGCCGTGAATAATACTTTTGCGCATATTTCATTAACATTTTACTCTACTGCGCATCTATAGTTACTATTTAAGTGTTTGGTACCAATGAATTGTCCCATTAAAACTACTGCGCATAATTTTACTGATAATAATTGTACTGCGCATATTTTTTATATCTGCTTAAGTCATTTTGTCGATATTAACAACTGCGCATGATTTAGTTGAAAATGTAACCTCTGCGCATGTATTTGACTATTCTAAGTTAAAAAGTATCTATTTAACGTAAATAATTCTGTTGCGCATATTTTGTAGACATTTTACTCTACTGCGCATCTGTTGTTGCTATTTACCTATTTAGTACTGATGTTTTTGTTGTTTAACACTACTGCGCATAAATTGGTTAATAATAATTCTACTGCGCATACTTAGAATGTTTAACCATATAATTAAACACCTTGATGCAAGAACTAGCCATAGTGCGTTTAATTTTAACGGGCACTGGCTTGTTATTACATCAACGTTCTCTATTGTTCTTTGGTGTTAGTGGAAACATACATTTGTAAAACTCTTTTATATACTCATTATTTATGAAAAGCATATTTTGGGGTCGTCATGTGAACATCGAAATTGGCACTTAAACCGACATCTACCTGCCATCTCTTAGTTATTTACGAACTACAATGTCCCCAAATTATACATTTTTATTTAAAATTTTGAAAATGTCCCCAAACCATGCGTTGCGTCTGTAGTTAGTTTGGGGACGTCCCCAAACTAACAAAAAGTCCCCAAAACATGCGTTTCTTTCATGAAATGTCCCCATATCATGCGTTCGACATATATATATGTATATGTGTATATGTGTATATGTATATGAGATATAATTTTTAACTTACATTTTTACTCCAATTTGCTGGTAATCCCCATTCCGCGGGGTCAATTCTCCTTAAACAATGAACTTTTTTCCCCTTTTCCATTCTTGGATCATTTTCAATATTATTATTACACATTTTTTTTTTTTTATATTTTTAAAAAAAATTTTTTAATTATATGAGAATTAAAAAAAGAATTTTTAAACTTTTTTTTTATTTTGTCACAGAAAAGAATTATGTGGAAACTTATCCTTCATTGGTAATATCAAGGGTTGGTAAAAGAAATTTCAAAATTCCCGCGAGCAGTATAGATATGTATTAAGAAACTGTTCTTGAAAGGGGTTATGCAAATTACATTTAAAAAAGATCCATGTAAATTAGAGAGGTGACCAAAAGGGTAAAAGATTAAAAAATATATATGCAAAATAGGGGGGGGCAAGAGGGTTGAAAGTGGGTGGTAATATTTAAAAAAAATATATATGCAAATCATAACATCCCACCACTGAACTCCATCCCCACTTGACGCATGGACTACCAACGGGCCCCGGTGACTGTACGCGCACATCTGCCGCGCACCTTTCACTTTTGAGCCATCCACTGTGCACCACCAACAGCCACCCACTCCCAACCACCCACAGTCCCGCGCGGTATCTCGGGAACCCTTTGTTCCTCGAGGTTCTAATTATGATTTTTAAATTTTTGGAACCGTATATGTTTATACTGAAAAGGGTTATGCAAATTAGGGTGGATGGGCGACCAAAAGGGTGAAAGTTTAAAAATACATATGGGACGTTTCACATCAACCGGCCCAAAGCTATGTCCAAAATTCTATGCAATAAAAATAAACATGTAATAGATGAAAATACTCGTAAACTCATCCCCTTTCAATTGCAAAGTGGCAGAATTGAAAATTCAAAATGGCGTCCTTACTATGTCAAGTGGAAGCGGCTAACTTCAGAAATAAGTAAATATATTTATTAATTTCTTTTAGAAAATTATGCAAAAATATTAGGTCACGACATATTTTAATGTTTTTGGGGTCGCTGATTACGAATCTGAAGTCAGTTTTTCAAAATTCAAAATGGCGGATCCAATATGCGGATTATGTTTTAAAAATAATTGATTTTGCTTGAAACTTGTTACTCGGGGGTGTTCGAGGTCGCTGATTACGAATCTGAAGTCAGTTTTTCAAAATTAAAAATGGCGGATCCAATATGTCGGATTATTTTTTAAAAATTCATTGAATTTGATTGAAACTTGTTACTCAGGGATTTTCGAGGTCGCTCATTACAAATCTGAAGTCAGTTTTTCAAAATTAAAAATGGCGGACGAATTTTTTAAAAATTCATTGAATTTGCTTGAAACTTGTTACTTGGGGGTTTTCGAGGTCGCTGATTACTAATCTGAAGTTAGTTTTTCAAAATTCAGAATGGCGGATTTAATATGACGGACGAATTTTTAAAAATTGATTGAATTTGCTTGAAACTTTTTACTTAGGGGTTTTGGAGGTCGCTGATTATGAATCTGAAGTCCTAGCGTTCTGAGATGCCTGAGGTCTTCCTCAAACACAACTTTTCCTTAATTTTTCTTTACCCTCTGCTATGATTTAGATGGAAATTAGGTACAATATTTGTAAGGGAGAGTCGGTAGTGGCGAGACACGTTTTGTTTTTTTGTTATAGCACTCACATTTTCAAGAACATCAAGTCTGTATATATATCCATGGACAGGTGTGACTCTATACTGCAAATTTAACTTGTACAGTTACAGAACAGATATTGGAAAAAAAAGTTATTGCCGATTTACGATAATGTCTCGCGACTACCGACATAAAAAATCGTCCGTAGTGGCGAGACACTATCTTAAAATCAGAGTCTTTATCGTTCAAACGTAACAAAAACAAAGGAATCAAAGAGAAAGAGTATAATAATTGATGCCTTTAAATCATAATATTGTTTCATTCAATCATAAAAATACAGGCAAATATTTTTCTGATTGTGAGCCGCTAATCCATGTCACAGTTATTAAAAACAAATAAGCTTTTCTTCCTGTTCATCTTTCTCAATTTAAACTATAGTTATGAAAAATATTGTCGACAAAACGTACAAAAATTATATCAAATTCATTAGGACATGTACAATATTATTAGATATTAAAAAGCCACTGCCGACAACAAGTGTCTCGCCAATGCGGAAACAGCATTTTTCGGTAATGACGATGTACAATCCTATGCATCGAACAATAATTCATAGTGCTCTGGAAATTTTGAAGGAAACTTAAATACTAAAGACTCAAAACATTTAACCCTTCAGAAAATTCCGGAAATTTTTATATATTATCACTTATACCGATGGGAAATAAAACTTCTAAAATATCTTGAAACTGTTATTATCAGTATAGCGATATTTCGTACATCAAAAACGTATGTATCATATTGAAAAGTTAAAGCACAATAAAACTTGACTTTCAGACCAGAAGTGCCAGCACAGTCAGTTCAGCTGTCTGAAATATCCTAATGTCTCGCCACACCGGCTGTCTCGCCACTGCGGACAACGCCTTAGATAAAATTATTCACCTTGTTGCGAGTCAAAGAAACTGTATAAATCGAAAGGAAGAAAACGAATAATCAAATAATGTGGCTGATTCAGTGCATTTCATTATTAACTGATTAACTGAGTTTTAGTAACTTTTTAAATGCGGCTGTAATAATAATTTTTTTCATGAATGTTCATGTAAGTAGTAAGAACATTTGAGCATCGTAAAAACATGGACGATATCTAAATTATAAAAGAGCTTATTCAGACTTCGTAAGATATGTTTTAGCGATTGTCATTTTTTTCACGATGTTCAAATGTTTCTATTAAACCCTCAGTGTGTCAACTGTAAAGGATCATGTGATGGCATAGGAGCTATTTTAAAGAGAGAAGCCACTCGTGCTAGCTTGCAATCCTCACTAGACAAAGCCATTTTAAATGCAGAGACTCTTTACCAATGGGCTAAGCAAAATATCAAGACTTCGCAGATTTTCTTTTACAACAAGCAACAACACGAGAGAGTGAAACGAAAACTTGCTAGTAGATTTTCTAGAGCACCTAGTGTTACAAAAATTCAATCTGCTCATTCTTTTATTGTAACATCAGAAGAACAATTAAAAATATTCAAATGCACCTCATCCTATTGCAGTTATGCAATATTAAAATATAATTACATTGGTTTGGATGTATTTTGTAAATTTAATTCAAACGGCCTTTTTTAAGGCCACCAAAAAATTATGGTTTAAAAATTAAAACAATCAGCCTTTTTCAAGGCTACCACATTCTTACAGTTCATAATTATAACAATCGGCCTTTTTAAAGGCCACAAAGTAATTATATTGGATTTGCCATTTTGAATTTTGAAAAACTGACTTCTGATTCGTAATCAGCGACCTCGGAAACCCCCGAGTAACAAGTTTCAATCAAATTCAATGAATATTTAAAAAAAATCCGCCATATTGGATCCGCCATTTTTAATTTTGAAAAACTGACTTCTGATTCGTAATCAGCGACCTCGGAAACCCCCGAGTAACAAGTTTCAATCAAATTCAATGAATTTTTAAAAAATAATCCGACATATTGGATCCGCCATTTTTAATTTTGAAAAACTGACTTCAGATTCGTAATCAGCGACTTCGAAAACCCCCGAGTAACAAGTTTCAAGCAAATTCAATTATTTTTAAAAAATAATCCGCATATTGGATCCGCCATTTTGAATTTTGAAAAACTGACTTCAGATTCGTAATCAGCGACCTCAAAAACATTAAAATATGTGACCTAAAATTTTTGCATAATTTTCTAAAAGAAATTAATAAATATATTTACTTATTTCTGAAGTTAGCCGCTTCCACTTGACATAGTAAGGACGCCTTTTTGAATTTTCAATTCTGCCACTTTGCAATTGAAAGTGGATGAGTTTACTAGTATTTTCATGTATTACATGTTTATTTTTATTGCATAGAATTTTGGACATAGCTTTGGGCCGGTTGACGTGAAACGTCCCATATGAAAATTAGAGGGGGGGTAGGTTGCCAAGAGGGTTGAAAGAAGGTGGGGTAAGGGGTGGTGGGTGGTGATCAAAAGGGTTAAAATACAAAAGGTGGGTGGCCAACAGGATTGAAAGTGGGTGGTAAGGGGTGGTGGGGGTGTGATAAAACGGGTTAAAATTCAAAAGGTAGGTAACCAAGAGGGTTGAAAGTGGGTGGTGATCAAAAGGGTTAATATGCAAATTAGGGGGTGGTGGGTGGTGAATAAAAGGGTTAATATGTAAATTAGGGGGTGGTGGGTGGTGAATGAGAGGGTTAATATGCAAATTAGGGGGTGGTGGGTGGTGAATGAAAGGGTTAATATGCAAATTAGGGGGTGGTGGGGGGCCAAGAGGGCTGAAAAAAGGGTTCAAGGTCAAACTGTTTTAGAACCGGCACAGCCCTACTACTTATACATTTGTCACATAACCTACTACTATTCAACTTAATACAATTTGGAAATAATATAAATATAAAATATATATTAAATATAAAAAAAGAAGAAATATATAAAACATTAAAGAAGGTAAATCAAATTAAGTTTTTTTTAAATAAAATAGATGAAAGTGTCTCGTTATATTCTGTTTACTTTTGTTATTAAAATATGAATATTCAGATTTTAATTTTATTTTTTATAATTAAAGTTTTCAATATTAATAATATACATTGGAAAAAGTTAATAACTATATATCATCATCTTAAAAAAATGGAAATACATTAATGAAAGATTAAGAAATGTTTATACCAATTCATGATATTCATAGATTAAACATATGTCACGTTTCAGAAACGAACATAACCTAGATACTAATGTTCAACTTATTACAATTTTAAAATAATATAAATATTGAATATGTGCATATCTCTAGAACTTTTAAACTTTATGTTATCGCTCATTATGATACCTTAAGAATTTTTTTAATAATTTTTCAATACCATAATTTGACCAATTATAGGGCTTTTTAAATGTATCATGCGTTATATAATTTTTTTAATTATGTAGGAAATGACGAACGTAAGTTAAAGTGGTGAAATCGACAGTTTCTAGTGTGTGATATTGACTGTTTTTTTTAGTTTATAGACTGTAACTTTTTTAACGAAACATTGTGTGTCTTGTGGCTTGCAATAGAAGTAGGTGGGAGTGTGAAGAACTAAAAAATCCATGAAACAATGATGTGCCTCAAATTGAATAAAAACTATGTAGCTTCAAACTTGCGAGACAACTTTTTCAAAATTTCTACAAGTTAGCAGTTAAACTGATATAACTTTTTTAACGAAGGTTTTTGAGTAACGGCACAACGGGATTATATTATCTACCTAATAAGAAGTAATTTGAACCCATACAGGAATGTGTGCCTCCTTTACACAAAGAATGCAATGACTTCAAACATTAAATTTTAAAACGTAACTCATATAAAAAAACCACATATTTGAAAGCACAGGTTGAATTTTGCTTCTAAATGCTCCCAACTCATTGTAATCTCTTCTCATGCATTATAAAAGTCTACAGAAAAATCGTTAACCGTTGCACACTTCATTAAAACTTTATAATTAATAATGAATATAAACCTAAACTGTCCGACGCATAGTTTGTGAAGAAAAGTAAGTATTAACTAATAGATGTATTTAAATCTGCCTGATATTTCTCACTCAAAGGTTTTTGGGGTCACTGCGACTACTAATCTAAATTTTAAATTTTCCAAAATTAAAAATGGCGAATCCAATATGGCGGACGACTTTTTAAAAAAGTGATCCCATTGGCCTCAAATTTCTTACTCGGGGGTTTTTGGGGTCGCTGATTATGAATCTGAACTTTGTTTTTCAAAATTCAAAATGGCGGATCCAATATGGCGGATGACTTTTAAAAAAATTGATCCAATTGGCCTGAAATTCGTTACTCGGGGGTTTTTTGCGTCGCTGACTACGAATCTGAACTTAGTTTTTTCAATATGGCGGATGACTTTTTACAAAATTGATCCCATTGGCCTAAAATTTGTTACTCGGGGGTTTATGGGGTCGCTGATTACGAATCTGAACTTAATTTTTCAAAATTCAAAATGGTGGATCCAAAATTGCAAACAAAATTTTTTAAAAAATTGAAAAATATTAGTAATGAAACTTTAAATTTTATGTACATGGTTACAAAAACTAAGCTACGAAAACCCCCAAGTAACAAATTTCAGGCCAATTGGATCAATTTTTTTTAAAAAGTTGTCCGCCATATTGGATCCGCCATTTTGAATTTTGAAAAACTAAGATCAGATTCGTAATCAGCGACCCAAAAAACCCCCGAGTAACAAATTTCAGCCAAATTCGATCAATTTTTTTAAAAGTCGTCCGCCATATTGGATCCGCCATTTTGAATTTTGAAAAACTAACGTCGGATTTATAATCAGCGACCAAAAAAAATCCGCGAGTAACAAATTTCAGTTAGTTTTAAACACATCTAGAGATTTTGGGCATGTTTTTTGCAATAAGGCCCACTGTGTCGCGTAACAATGTGCCCTGAAAAAAAAATTAATTTTTCTAATATCTCAAAGTTTAAAAGTTCTAGAGATATGCCCATATATGTTAAATATAAGATAATAATGAATATAAATGTTATGGAAATGATGATGGATGCCAATAATGACTAATATTATGTAAAATTTATAAACGATTACTGTTAATAAGTAATAAAAATAATAATTTTTCATTCACCAGTACTATTTTTATTGAATAAATTTTACAAAATATATTTTTCGTATTTTTTTAAACATTTATAATATTATATCCCAGTTGAAAATCCCTGTACAAGATCGCAAACAAGATGATGTATATTTTCATGCACATGATCATGTACTTGAAAATACACATGATCTTGTACGTGAGCAGGTTGCAGAAACTGGAACAGTGAAAATTTACATGAACTCGTACATGTTCATATATATTTTCTCATACCAGTTTTCCTTCAGTCAAAAAAAAATTTTTCTTTTGTACAACTTGTACATGTTCTTGTATATTTTCTCGTACCAGTTTTTCTTTACCTAAAACAAAATTTTTGAGGGCTCCGCAGTAGTTTTCTTAAGCATTTACGGCTGCGAGGTTGATGTTTACGGTGCAAGAACAATGTTATATCATAATATTGATTCACAATTTTATAAATTTTATGAAAATAAATTTTTTTTATACAGGAACTGATACATGAACACGTACGTGAACTAGTAAGTGATTTTGAATGTATAAATTTTTATCCGTGATCTTGTATGATTTCACGTACATTTTCACTGTTCCAATTCCGCAACCTGGTCACGTACAAGATCATGTATATTTTCAAGTACATGATCATGTGCATGATAATATACATGATCTTGTACGTGATCTTGTACAGGGATTTTCAACTGGGTATTTACTCAAATCGTAATGTTTTTTTACATTTCTCACACATACTTATTTTAATATTTCTTATTAAATATTTTAATATTATTTACAAACGCTATAGCCTGAACAATTATAACTAAGAATAAAAATTATCGCACGCACATGGGATCTAACCCTAAACCCGAGAGACGCAAGTCGGAAGCGCATACCGCAGAGCCACGCTGGCTTGAAACGGTCTTGGCTTATACTAAGTTTTGAATTCTGAGCAGTGCCGTGTCGAGAAAAATATGAGCCCGGGCAAAGCTAAATATCTAATTAAATTTTTATACATCACAATAATATAGTGATAAAATAAAACTGTGAAAATGTTTTATTAATTATATAAGTTATTAAATAAATAAACTTGTATCGTTTTCTATTTATTCAAACAAATTAAAAAAAAATTTCGTGTTTTTTTAACACGGAAACAGTACTGATCCGGTTTAAGAGTCTGTGTAATGCCAGTACTGACCGCGCTCTTACAGTCAGTACCGGCGGTCAGTACTGAATCAGTACTATGCCGGTGTTCAACTCCGACAGAGCTCCGGACAATTCTACTTGGACTGGCAGGTTTTACGGAAAAATGTGTATATAAAGTATTTTTAACAATTGGAATTGTATGGCACAATACAATTCCTATAAGCTCAAGAACGTTAAAAAATATTCAAATTTACAAGAGATATAAAAGATATAATAGATACAAGAGATGTAGTAAAAACATTAAAAATGAGGTTCTTCGTTTATAACTAATTGAAAAATTAATATATTATCTTCGTTTAGGTACCATTCTTTTCGGAATTTTATTGTTTTTTAGGAAACAAAAAGGAAAAAATTTTATTTTTTTGTTTTACGTTTTAATATGTCTTATAGATATAAAAAAAGCATGGGTCGCCTATAAGCTTACTATAACTTTATTATATAAGCTTACTGTAACGCAGACATTTTAAATTAATAGTTAGTTCATTAGGCTTTTTATAATATAAACTTACAACTTTTATATATAAACCTTTTGTAGACTAGGAGTAAAATTTTGTGCTGTGTGGTTGTCTAGAGAAAACGAAAAAATGATATTATTGGTTCCCATGGTTCGCAACTTTTTGACAGTATTGCATTATAGATTTACGATTGGATTGAGCATGATATCAATTGCACCGATAGCGACAGAAAGTTTCTAAAAAAAGTGAAAAATTCAAATGCTAAATTAAATTCAAAAGAATATAAATAATTTAAATTAGCTAAATAAAATATATATTAATAGATTAATATAATAGATAACTGAAAGCTAATTTAAATTATTTATATTCTTCTTAAGTTAAGTTATCATAAGAATTTTCCACTCTTTTTAGTAACTTTCTGTCGGTGTCGGTGCAATTGATATCATGCTCAATCCAATGGTAAATCTATCATGCCTGTCACGTTTAACATTTTCCCTTTTTAATAAAATGCCGTATTTCCTACACCACTTAATCAGCATTTTCACAATTGAAAACAATTATTTTTCAATCGCGTCAACATACATTAATTTAAACAATTTAAGTGAAAAGAATTGTCCGTAAAATAAGAATTCACCGCAACCATTCAATACTGTTTTGTCGTGATTCAGCATTGGGCTTAAGTCACCTTCAATTCTTTTTGCTTATGGACAATTCTTTTCTTTTACTGGGATTGTCGCATCCGCAAACTGTACACAAAGTTAAAATGATTATTTCAAGCCATTAAACTAATTCGTCGATAGAAAATTAAAGCTTTTTTTCTTTATGAAAAATTGAGAAAATGATTATTTTCCTAGTTATATGACATTAAAAATAAGTCTACATTTAAAAAATCAAAATTTTAAAAAATAATTACTCAAAAATTTGTCCAAAAATAAAAAAGTACTTGTTTCTTTTTTCAATGAAGAAAAAAATAATATTTGAGCGATTTTTATGGATTGACTGAAATTTCACGTGATGTCGCTTATAAGTATCCCAAACGAATTCGAAAAATATATCATCTTCACACGGAAAAAAAGTATAACTTAATCGGAAAACTTTTTCACTATAACACCTAAATATTTCGTCAAAAGTAAACGAGTGATATTGGTAATACAGCTGGAATCAAGATATTGAATTTTATTAAAAAACAACGTAAGCTTTAATCGACAGATACTATTAAAATTATGTGAAGATTAATAATAAATGTGCATTTTTAAATATTTTTAATCTTATGTTTCAAATTAAACCCCTGAAAGTAAATTGAAATTATTATTGTTTTAAAACTGAAAAGTTTGAAAAATCCATACTTTTGTTATTAAATAAATATTTCTTGGCAAGAATGGTAAATTTAAAAATATTTCCAATATGAATTACCAGTTAGATTCCATCTAAATTCATTTTAGCTGAATCAACTAGCTCGGCTTTTCCGAAAAGCTTAATTTACTACGTTGGCAGTGTCATTTTTATATTAATTATATTCCCAATATTGCTCGTTTGCATCATAAAATTTTTTTCCGTGGTAGTTGGGGTGGTTTCCGGTGGACAATCCAAAATAATCTTACAAAAACTATTATTCAAGATAGTAATAAGGATGAATACTATTTTTGCTAAGTATAAATGTCTATGTAGGAAATTAAATTATACAATAAATGCAATAAATTGAACAGTAAATAATTCATAATTACATACTATGAATGTAAACAAATACACCTCTACATAAACATTCAAAATATACCTGCACATTATCAAAGTAATTATCTATTCACTTTCTGCTGGTTTATTTATTGCAATTCATGTACACATTAATTTCTTAATATACATTTACCTTTAACAAAACATTTTTTCATGATATTGAATAGATTAATAATTTTTCTTTTCATAGCACCGAATATTTAAAAACATCCCAGGAATACTCCTTGCATATTTTTGAAATATCTTAGGGATATTTAAAACACCGCAAGTAAATAGATATCCTAAAGATGTCTCAGAGATATCCTTAAATATCTCGTGATCGGTTAAAATGATTTTCGAATGTTTACGGAAAGTCTTCCCAGCTTAGAAGATTTTTGGTTTATCAATTCGCAAAGGCAATGAAACAATCATTTTTTAATTTTAAATATTATATATGGATTTTTAAACCAATAATATTATTTCATAAATAAAAATATTTACTTTTTTTAGAAAAAAATTACCTTCTTTATTAGTATAATTTTATTGTTGAAATTATAACACGAACTACTCGATAAGATCAATAAGATTAAGTGTGTATTTTTCCAATACAATTAATGCCTTCCATTTTAACATCCCTTTGTTTGACAGGTATTTTGATCTAAAAATAAAATTTTTTTTATATTATTTCATTTTATAAAGTACACTCTATTTATATAAAACTGGGGGTCAATTATGTAATTTCGCTTTCACTTTCTCTTTCACCAAACTGAATTTGTCTTTCACATTCACTTCAAGTGTAAGTGAATTTCAGTTGGGTGAAAGTGAAAGCGAAATTAAATAATTGACACGCTGAATAGAATCAGTTGGGATAAATAGAAACATATCTGTTTTCTATCAAAAAATCCTCGCGTGTTTACACGCGGATTCCTCGTGTAAATTTTGATAAATCCTCGAGGATTTCGACTTTTTTACGGTAATTTTTCATCGACAATATTGACTTTAATGTTTTATACTCTTTCTACAAACTGTTTTCAATCATTTAAAATTCAGTTTCTTTTTTATTTATCTTCATTTTCCTTCATAAATCCTCAAGAATTTCAACTTTGATATTTTTGTTCCTATCACAAATATTCTTTGAGGATTTGGACATCACTTGTTTCATGCTTTTTTGTTACATCCCGGTAACAATTTTCCCTAATTTTCCTTAAAATTATCATTAAAATAAGACATTTTATATAATTCTATGATAATTTTACAATACTTAAACTATATGTCTTATTTTAATGTATTTATTTATGTATATATTGATAGGATAGAGTGTGGAAACGAAATCGATCTCAAAAGAGATATGACATTCGTTTTCACCATAAAAGTTCAGAAAGTGAAAAAGCTAAAAATAGGATATATGTAAGCAAAATGTGAAGCAAGTTCGAGCTTGTTTGTTTATACGCGTGAAGAATGTGAAGGTTGTGAAGATCCAAGTGTAATATGATCTTCAAAAGCCCATTGTCAGCATATAAAAGAGAGAATTCAGAAAGAAGAAGATTCAATGTCATACATGCGATGTAGATCATTACCATATAAGGAAAGTGATTCTATTTATAGATCACCCCTTTCTCAATAATATGACATTTCTCCCACTAATTAGCATAATCGACTAGTATATAAACAAGAGCTTTTTCCATAAAGCTTGTCAAAAGTTCCGGTGCAATCTCTAACATCGTAGAGCGACCCTTCAGTTTACTTTCGCCATAATTATTGTATTCTTTCCTGATAGCCAATAGGTGCAAGTTAAATTGACTTTTCACTTAGAACATAGTTCTTTCCTGATAGCCAATAGGTGCAAGAGAAGCAAATTAACACTTAGAATCAATAATTTAATAGAAATATCTGTCGTATTTATAACTATAAATACTAAAGAAATCTTGCATTATCTCTTTTTCTAAATTTGTCAATTTAGTATATGTTGCTTCTCTTACACCTGCTATAAAATTCATTCCTGTCAAAGGTGCGAGTGACGAGAAATAACAATAAAGAATATTGTAATTCTTTAAATAGTTATAAAACAATCTAAGTCGTTAAAGTTACACAAGTGCGACCAAAACGAACTATTTCAAATCAAATCAAACCAATTTATAACGACTAAGCTATAATCATCGATTTATCCGACTTCATTGCTAAAAGTAAGTAAAAGAATTGTAAACTTGTATCATTATTGTATAATCATTACTATATAATTATTATTTAATCAATAAATGTTATAAAAGGGAATATTTGACTTGTTATTGTAACGCAAAACCCGTAGTTTTGACAAGTGACCACGATCCTACATAAAAATAAATATCAGGCTTTACCAACCTGATTAATCAGCTTTATTACATTCAAGTGAATAAAATTCATTTTATTTAAAAACCACGCCTAGTTCGGAACGTAACATTTTACCAATTTTTCTCGAGGAATCCTCGCGGACTGAATCCTCGAAGAATCCCCGATAATTTATTTTTTTTTCACTCTCCAAATTTTTCTCAATGATATAAAATTTAATGTATTTTTATTTTTTTTCTTTTCTGAATACTGAAGGATTTCAACCGAGGGGGAATTTCTCAGGTAGTCAAGTGTACACTCTTCCTGTAATACTTGTGTAATAACGTGTAATACCGTGTAATAATGCGTTATTACGGTGCTGTAATAACGCAAACAAATCTGTAATATCTATGTAATAATGTGTAATACTCTGTAATAACGTGTAATAACTTAGTAATAAGGGTAATATGAGGTGTAATACCGGTAGTCAAGTGTACACGTTTTTAACTAGTAAATTCCCCCTCGATTTCAACTTTGATGCTTTTATTCATTCCAAAAACATTCCTTGAGAGTTTTGACATTAATTTTTTCATGTTTTTTACTAGTTTTCATCGAGGAAACCTTGCGGACTAGAATTTTTAATTTTTTTTCTTTTCCCAATTTTTCTCAAAGATTTTAATTTAATATTTTTCTGATTTTTATCTTCCATTTTCGAAAATTTATGAATATGATTATTTATATAATTTACAAATTTTTCTCGAGGAATCAAAGTTAAAATCCTCAAGGATGCCTTGAGGAAAATTTGTAGAAGGTAAAAAATAAAAGTCTAAATCGTCAAGGAAAGTTTGAAAAATGAATAAAAAGTTACAGTTCAAGTCCTCGAGGATTCCGAGGAAAATGAGTAAAGAAGGATGAAAAAATAATTTCCAAATTCTCAAGGAATATTTTTGAAATGAACAAGTATTTCAAGGTTGAAATCCTTGAGTATTCATGAAGGAAAATAAAGAGAAATAAAAAAATATAAATTTTATATCATTGAGAAAAATTTGGAAAAAGTCTAAAAAAATTTAAGTCAATATCATCGAGGAAAATTTGCAGGCAAAAAATCAAAATCCTTGAAAATTCCTGGAGGATGTACCGAAGTTTACACGAGAAATCCGCGTGTAGGTACACGAGGATTTTTATGGTAGAATATTACTCTAGTAATATTTTTATTTGTTTTACAAATATTTCTCGAGGATTTGTACTTTCCTTTTTTAAACTTTTTGAAAAATTTCCCTCGGGAAATCCTAGTGAACCGAAACACTAAATCTTTATTCTTTTTTCAAATTTTCCCAGACGATTTAGTAGTAGTTACACGATTTTTTACTTTTTAAAAATGTTTCTCAAGGAATCCTTGAAGATTTTAACTTTGATTCCTGGAGGAAAATTTCTAAAAGGTGAAAAAAAGAAGTACAAATCGTCAACGAAAATTTTGAAAAAGAATAAAGATTTACAGTTTCAGTCTGATAGGATTGCCAAAGAAAAATTGTTTAAAAAGTTTAAAAAAGTAAAGTACAAATCCTCAAGGAATATTTGTGGAATGAACAAAAACATAAAAGTTGAAATCCTTGAGGATTCATGATGGAAAATAAAAAAAATAAAAATTTTATACCAACGAGAAAAATTTATAGAAAGATTAAAAAAAATTAAAGTCAATATCGTCCAGGAAAAATTGCAGTAAGAAAATTTCTGAGATTTATTTTGATTTAAAAAATGTCATATGTTATCAAAATTCTTTTCATTCAAGTATATTAATTTTAGAAGGGGTTTCATTGATAATATAAAAAAGAATATTGTATTCTAATATTAGATTATTTGTCTAAAAGTTTTTTTAACTTATTTTTAATAAAAAATAATTTCAAGTTAATTGATTATTTATAATCTATAATTATAAATTTTATTAATATACCTTAATCACTGTCGACTCTTGACTGAAAACTTTAACCCCTTTCCCCCTTCACAGTTTCTGAGAAAACTAAATATTATATTCATAGTTGAAGTACTTACCAATAGTACTAAAATTTGTAAAAATTTCAGCCCGAAACACACTTTTTTTATTTTCATTTATTCAAGAACTTTTTTCCATTTATAGAAAAAATTTTAAGGCATAGAAAATTGTTCTTTATAGTTTATATAACTTATAATACTACTTTTAGGTTGGAGAGATCCAAACTTATGAAACTTATTAAAAAGTACACAATGAAGAAATAAAATCAATCTATTTATTTATCTAGAAAATTCTTTTTTTATGTCAGGTAAATTATATATGAAAAACTGGTTATTAATAAGTAAATCAATTAATTATAAAAATTTTAATATTATAATTATGAGTACTTAACAAGAACTTCAAAGACGCGAACTGAACATTTAAACGATGGTGGTACAAAATGCACAGTGGCAACGAATGATATGATATAGGTTTTCAATTTCTCTTATTGTCATATACTTACCTCACACAAAGATGATACTTAATACCTTTTATCATGTTTTATATTATTAATCACTTACAAATCATTTAAATTGTTATATTTTAAATCTCCAATAATTTTTAAAAATATGTATGGGCGATTCCACGTCAGATTTTATTCCACTTTTTAAATTATATGGCTAAGCATATTTTTTTTCATTCTACAGAAAAAAAAGAATATGAATTTTTTTTAGTTTTCAAAAAGATGTCAATTTTTCGAGTTATGAATGTTTAAAATGTTGGTTTTTATTTACTATATTTACTATATACAATTTCAATGGCATACAAATTAAATTCATTCATTTACCTTTTCAAAAATTATTCACTTCTTTCTTTCAAAGAAAAAAGTTTTGTGATTTCTGTTATTCAATAAGGAGTTAAATTAATTAAGAAGTAAACGAAATTATTAATGAAATGTAAAAAATTTATTTGAATTATTTTTCAATTAATTTTGTAGAATTAGAAATTAAATATACAACATATATTATTTATAAATATTAATTATCAAAATAAATAAATATGATTAATCAAAACTTTCAATAATAAAAAATGTTTTTTTAGTAATTTATGTCAGCATTGTTTTGCTGAAATTCTTATGTCAGTGTATAGTCTAATGGTCAGCGTATTAAATTTCGGTGCGTATTGGGTTAAAATAGGCGTTCAAATATATGTAAGTAAATGTTTTGGTTAACCTGGTTGACGGTTATATAGTGCTTAGGTACATTTTTCATCAAAAACTTTAGACACGTTTTTCTCAAAACATGCATTTTTTGTGCACCAGGCAATGTAGCTCAATTAATTTTCAACAGATTTGGAAGAAACATGGCAAAAATATTCTTCATCTAATTGGCCGCAACATCCCTTTTTAAACAAAAATTTTTCTTTATTGTTTTTTATCGATTGTTTCTAAAAAAATAATAATAAATAAAAAAATAAATAAAATTCAGCAGTGATTATTAATTATCTAAAGTTTGATTTTTAAAACGTTTTTAACACACCTGAAAATAACAGAACTTGAAATGTCTCATATTGCCATTGTTTAGAAATTTAATTTTTCCAAATTGTTAATGTCCTAGATTGTAACTGTTTGTAACCTTCATTTTTCTAAATTTTCAATGTCCTGAATTTTTATTGTCCCGGATTATTAAAGCACAAATTTTAAAGTTGACCAATCACAGCTCTCTTGATTATTTTCTTTCAATCAATTAGAAAATCCGTGCATAAATGATTCTGAACATATAGGCAATTCGGTACACTAAGAGTTCAGAAAAATGATAATTACGAAATAATAATTGTGACATTTTAATGCTTTTCTGATTTTTGAGAAGCCATAAAATTTGAAATTGTTAATAACTTGCTACAAGATTAAAATTAATTAATAGCGTTAATGTTTAATTATGTTTTGAGAAAATGAAGTACACAAATCGAAAATAAATTCAGCATTTAGTGCATATCTGTGTCAAAAAAGTTTAGACGTTAAATTAAATGGAGCCCAACATTAGCAGAATTGAACTTTAAAAATTACACGTAAAAAATGAAAATTTATTAAATTTCAAGTGCACGTAACGAGAAAATTGGAAGTGCTTTGGCCAATCTTGGCAAAGATCTATGTAGGTATCGATATTTTTATTTCTTTTTTCTTGTGATTCATTTTATATTTTAATTTTATTTTCTTTGAAATTTTTTCATTTGTGTGATAATGTAACAAACATAAATTTATTGACATATTATTCTCTGCCTAATTGAAATTTTGTTTCTTCTATTTTTTCAGACCTAGTTTTGCTGACCAAATTATAAAAGAGCTGTCAATTAGATTGAAAATGGAATTTAGCACAAGTTTTAAAACTAAATTGAAAATCAAATTATCAACAACTTTTAAATTAAACTGGCAATCAAATTTAGGACAACTTTTAGGAGCAAATTTAGGTTTAAATTAGCACAAAATTCTCATTCAAACCAAAAATTGAATTTTGGACGAGTTTTAGGATCTTATTTAGAATAAAATTACCAAAAATTGGTAAATAAAATTAGAAATTAAATTTAGGATGAGTTTTAGGATCAAATTCAGGATCAAATTAGCACAAAATTCTCAATCAAATCAAAAATTAAATTCAGAACGAGTATTATGATCAAGCTTAGGATCAAATTTGCACAAAATACTCATTGGAATCAAAAATTGAATTTGCGACGAGTTTTAGGACAAAATGTAAAATAAAATTATCAAGAATTTGTTAATAAAATTTAATATTAAATTTAGGACGAGTCTTAGGACCAAATTTATAATCAAATTAGCACAAAATTCTCAGTCAAATCGAAAATTAAAATTGGGGCGAATTTTAGAACCAAATTTAGGATGAAATTAGCACAAAATTCTTAATCGAATGAAAAATTATATTTCGGACGAGTCTTAGTACAAAATTTAAAATAAAACAATCAAGCATTTTGTCAATAAAATTGAATGTTAAATTTCAGACGAGCTTTAGGACCAAATTTAGAATCAAATTTGCACAAATTTCGCAATCAAATCAAAAATGAAATTTGCGACGAGTTTTAGGACAAAATGTAAAATAAAATTATCAAGAATTTGTCAATAAAATTCAATAATAAATTTAGGACGAGTTTTAGTACCAAATTAATAATCAAATTAGTACAAAATTCTCAATCAAATCAAAAATTAAATTCAGTACGACTTTTAGGACCAAAT
This sequence comes from Leptopilina boulardi, assembly GCF_019393585.1. NCBI lineage: Eukaryota > Metazoa > Arthropoda > Insecta > Hymenoptera > Figitidae > Leptopilina > Leptopilina boulardi. The sequence goes on from NW_026137725.1 coordinate 22,642, forward strand.
TTTGGATCAAATTAGCACAAATTTCTCAATCGGATAAAAATGAAATTCAGAACGAGTATTAGGACCAAATTTAGGATCAAATTTGCACAAAATTCTCAGTAAAAAAATTAAATTAATGACGAGTTTTAGGATCAAATTAACACAAAATTCTCCATCGGATCAATAATAAAATTTAGAACCAATTTTTAGGACCAAGTTTAGTATCAAATTAGCACAAAATACTGAATCGAATCAAAAATTAAATTCAGGACGAACTTTAGAACAAAATTTAAAATAAAATTATCAAGAATTTGTCAATCAAATTCAATATTAAATTTAAGACGAGTTATAGGACCAAATTGAGGATTAAATTAGAACAAAATTTTCCAATTCTTAATAAAATCAAAAATTGAATTTATGACGAGTTTTAGGACCAAATTTATGATCAACTAAGCACAAAATTCTCAAATCGAAAAATAAATTTAAGACGAGTTTTAGGACCAAATTTAGGATTACATTAGCACAAAATTCTCACTCAAATGAAAAATTAAATTTAGGACGAATTTAAGGACCAAATTTAGGATCAACTTTGCACAAAATTCTTAATAATGTCAAAAATTAATTTTAGTACATGTTGTAGGATTGAATTTAGAGTAAAAAAGGGCAATGAAATTGTTTAGTAAAGAAAGATTCATATTTTGGTTTGTAATTTTTTATTTTAATAACGAAATTTATTGGAAATTTAATATTTTTAAATTCAATTGTTTTCAATTTTTGCGTAACTATAAAAGATTATATTTTTTAAAATTTCAAATTAATATTGAAAAATTAATGTTTCACTATGTGTCAGTCTGTTGTTGTTTTAACTTAATTTTTTGGCATTTCATAGATATTGTAAATTTTTGCAGCGTCCAAAATTGTTAGAATGGAAAGGTAAGTTCCTGAATCTTGCGATATTCTTTCGAAATCGTTTCCAAAAATCATGCGTTCCAATAATAAAAATTGAAATTTTTGCTGCTTTCTATACGCTATATCGAAGATACAGTATAAAGCAACAAGCAGTATTGTTGCTTCAATTGGTTCCGTCGAGAGACATATATCGGATCCAATACAGCAAATCAATTGTTCGCACATCAATTATCGCACAAATTGTTCCTATTTGTTCCTGATAAATAAGGATGAATCCACGAAGACCATATAGAGGACCTTCATGAATTGTACACATGATTAAAATACTTAACACAGTCTGGTAGATAAAGAAAATGAAAATTATTTTTACTTTTTCGAATTAATAATGTCATTCCACTTGCGTAAGAGAAGTTTTTACGCCTACGGGATGGTATTATTATAGAACTATTCTGTAACAGTTACGGAATTGTTATCAAGAATTCAATTAATTAAATTTCAATATTTGTGTAATTAAAAGTGATGTAATAATAAATGTAATTATTAATCTTTCCTTGTACCATTTTTAATTTTATAAATTTTGCATTTCTGACATGACATTTTGATATTTAAAATATATTTACATGTGGATCTTGTTTAGTTGGCCCTCTTAGTCCAGTATATTTGGCAGTTATTAATTTCGAGATCACTAAAATGTCTTGACTCGAATATCTTTTAGCCTCTAACAGCTTCGCTGTATAGTTTTTTTTCCAATGAAGAAGATGGTTCACTCACGTTGTCGCCTTCTGTTTGATATTCTACAGGAGGGGCGTGGTATCCTTTTTTACATCTTCTTCATAACTACCCGAGAATGTTTCAGGAATGAAAGGGGACAATTCATTCTAAAAGTAAAATAAAAGTTTATAAATGTTTTATGAATTTATATTTTATTATTAATTATTTATTGGTATTATTTTATACAAAATTAGTAATTTCGTAAAAATTTGTCGTTTTCATGGTGATATGGTGTTTCTATGTTTTTAATTATAAAAATCAAGAATTTTAAAAAAGGCTGATTTCTTAAAATTTAACTCTTTGCAGTTTTTGAATTATTTCATACAATACAATGCAGTTTAGAGAATGAATAGAATAAAAAATACAGAAAATTTCTATAAAAGAATTTAAAAATATAATGATTAATAAAATTGAAATGAATAAGTTGCCTCAAAATACAAAAATATATTTCTCTTCTTGATTTAAAAATAATAAATCTTATAAGGTTTTCTTTATTTATATTTATATTTAATGAATAAGAAATTAAAAATTTTGTCTGTCCATAGAAAATATTTTTTGAATGTCGTTTTACCATTAAAACTATTTTTAGTACTTTGAGGTTTTATGATAACGAATTACAAATCTGAAGTTAGACTTTCAAAATTTTTCATTTTAAATTTTGATAATCTAACTTTAGAATTGTATTCAGACACCTTTAAAACCTTTAGTACCTTAGGTACTAAATTTTATAAAAAACTATTAATTTTTAAAAAAATGTCAGCCATCTTAGATCCGTCACTTTGAATTATGAAAATATGACTTATGATTTATGACCAGTGATGCCTATCAATCCAAAAGAAACAAACTAGACAAAATTTCACCAATGACAAAAAATTTTTTTACAAATTTTACAAGTTTTTGAAAAATTTATTCACCATATAGGATCCGTCATTTCGAACTTTAAAAATCAATCATTTGTTTAAAAATGTTTTTGAAAAACATTTGAGATTTTAATAAGTTATAATTATTAAGACTCTTCACTTAAGCATGCTAAAAATTATTGCGCAGTTGTAAAGGCTTTAGAAAACTACTGCGCAAGCTTTAAAGTTTTTAATTTTTAATTTAAAAGACATGAATGAACATGTACAAGAACTTGTTCTACATCCGGTACAAGAAAATGTACATGAAACCTGCACAAAAAATTATGTACAAGAACATGTACATTTTCTTGTACAAGTATATTTTCTTGTCCAGGATCTTGTACAAGTTCTGGTACAAGAACATGTCTCAATTCCGGATGCTGAACTTGTTCAGGAACATTACTCGAACATATACAAGAATATGTACAAGTTCATTAATGAAAATGTACAAGAACTTGTACATTTTCTTGTACAAGTTTTTTCAGCCGGGTATTCTCTAAGAAAATTTGTGATATTATCAGTTTTCGAAATGTTTGTACGAAAAATAGAATCTGCCATTCTTAAGTTTAAAAATTTGACTTCAAAATCGTAATCAACGATCTCAAATTTCCTCAAATAAAAAGTTTTATGTAAATCCAATTTTAAAATATCCAACATGTGCTTTCTAGTTAAAAAAAATCCTAATGTGATTGGTTGAAACCGACTAAAGATTCGTGATTAGTATCATAAATAAATTGGATAGGAAACATTGATTTTCGAACCCTGACATTTTTTTGTAAGGCTGAATCACTTTACACAATTGCAACCATATAGTAGTATACGTGTAATTACACATGTAATTCCTGTTTCAAAAATATACGTCAATGATATATAAACAATAAAAATTTAAAAAATTATGAAATTATCAAAAAATCCTAATAAAAAAAATCGACTACAGAGCGCAATTTGGGGATTGGGGTTTTTAAAGCTGTAATTTAAAAGAAAAAAAAAATTTTTTTTAACAAAAACTTTTGGAGATATGAGCCATTGAAGTGGCGTCTTAAGAAAAAAGGCGAATTGCGGTGACCAGCATTCTGCAAGTATACTTCGTCTGAAATACAAAAATGAAATTGATTTACATTTATTATAAGATTATCTAGTTCGTGATCGAAGGATTTAAAAAAAAAAATATCTCATTTATTTTTCACCGGATCAACTTTGAAATTTACAGACACATTTCTAAATATGTATACTTTAAGAAAATGCACCAAAAAAAAATCGATTTTTCGAAAGTTACAACTGGTGTTCCCCCCTTAAAAAAAAAAAATTTATTCAGAGAATTAAAAAAAAAAAATTGAAGTATTCGAAATTAAAATAATGTCTTCGCATCGACGGGTGGGGGCCACCGCTGAACGCGTTCAGTGGAAGCTCCACGCGCATCCCTCGGCATTGCGCGAGAGAGAAAGAAGATATGCTATACATAGGAATCTTTCTCTCTCTGATACATTATTGATGCGTTCTCTCTCAACCGCATAGTGTTCTCGCTTGGATTCACTATAGAGCGTGCGTCTCTTTCCACCTAGCAGCCGTCCTAAGAGAAAAGGAGATACATTGTACCAGCGAACCTTTCTCTATTAGACTAATGTTCTCAAGATTAAAATATTGAAACTATTGATTACAAATAACGACAATAAGTATTTTACTCATGTACGGTTCGCTATTATTGCTTGCGGGTCTTAAATGAGTATAGATAGGCGTAGAAACCACATTAGAAATTGGACTTTTCACGAATGATGGGAAATGATAGTTAAAACAAATCTACGCGATGAGCTTTTTTTTCCTGAACGTAATTCTTCAGTTTCCGATCCTTTCTTACTTCACCCCTTTTTATTACGTATTCTGGGCCTAACAATCTTACAAGCCCACGACAACACAACATCAAAGTTGTAATTGTCGCAAATGAAAAAGGGGTAAAAATACCCAAAATCAAAACATTTTCCAACAAGGAAAATTCATAAAATAAATCCAAAAAAAAAGAAAAACAACAAGTCTTTCAATAATAATTTATGCTTGATTTTATTAAGTGCATATTATTATATTTGGCTATAACTGTTAACAGAAAACGAAAACTCAGCATTATTGGCATAGTAACAGGCCCAGAGCTCACGCCTTATACACGTGTTAAAAACCCTTAGTCCACAAAATTTTCCCACCTGAAGTCTCTATACGTTCATATAAAAGAGCATCGCGGAAGTCAATTAATTGCTGTACAACTCATATTCGCGAGTCAGCTCTGAAATTTTTCAGAGGCATAAAAACGAATTTGAGACGCCGGGACTAAGCCCGTCCGTGAGTCGGATTTCCAATTTTTACAATCCACTACATAGATAGTGATTAAAATTGGACGGACGTAAAGTTAAAATGAATACTTCACGCCGACGAAGTCCAACGGAAGTCGTCTTTAACAAAAATCCAATAATTTGAATAAAATCAAATTATTGAATTTTTGTCTTTTTGAACGGCCAGTCCGCACGTGTGGTGCCTGCGCTGTTTAAATTCGGTGGACCCGTAAGTGCATTCTCGTGCGCTACCAAATGACATTTTCGCGCTTTGATAAGTGTGTGTATTTTTCCGCCCGTCGGAAAGCAGCTCGACGCCTCGCCCTCGTTAGCTTGCGACGGTATAATAAGCAGTAGAGTAAGTTTTTAAACATGTATCGTTCCATCTTCTTATCTTATTGTATTATTGCAACATTTTAAAGTCGAGATTTCTTTTATAAAATAAATGTATAAAAGGGTCTTAATTGTTTTATTGTGTTTTATCCCTTAAATTCATTTTCAAATAACGTAACTTGGCAGTTTCTTTTAAAATAGGATACACGATCCCATAAAAATAAACGGAATTTTTTTTTTATTTCGGCAGCTTGGTGCCTCCAGGACATAAGAAATAATAATTTTTATAATTAATATTTTTTCGGTTCGTAACATAGAATGCGCACTTCATGCAAAAAGGTGTAAGCGGGAAATCAAAATAAATAAATATATATATATATCTACCTATATTACAAAAAGATATCGCCGCCAACGCCGCCGCCGCCGCTGTTCCAAGACTCTGAATATATCCGCAAGTCAAGAGAAGGGGGGGTAGAAGAAAAGGGAGGGGGGACTTGAGGCTGTATTCAGAGTCTTGAAACGATCTTAACCTTTAAATTTAGGGTTGGGGAGGGGAAAAGGAGGGGAAGAGAGGAGGGGGGATGGGAGTTGGCGCGCGAAGCCGCTGTTCAAAGACTCTGAATATAGCCGCAAGTCAAGAGAAGGGGGGTAGAAGAGAAGGGGGGGGACTTGCGAGTATATTCAGAGTCTTGAAACGATCTTAACCTTTAAATTTAGGGTAGGGGAGGGGAAGAGAGGAGGGGGAATGGGGGTTGGCGCGCGATGCGCGCAGGGGGCATAGCCCCCTAGTATATATATATATATATATTAATAAATCTACAAACTTTGTTAAAAAGAATTTTAAAATTTTGAGTTTTTTATGACTAAATGCAAAAAAACCATAATTTTTATAATTGTCATAATCGTTATCGAATTCATTCTAATTTTCTCTCTGATTCTAATAATTAAAGCATCGATATATGCAGGTATATTCATTTACATTTTAAAAAACTGTACATCCTCTTTAAATGTCAATGAATCAAAATTATTTTTTACAATATAAAATACATTTCATCTGTCACGGTGGTACCTAAAAATTTAATTTTTTTTCTTGTATTGTGGTGAAATTTACTTTTCGTAAATTTTAACACAATACTTTGATAATAAAACTCAATCGTCAGCATAATGCGATGGGAACGGACTCGGGCCTTGCTCTTGGAATGTCATGTGTGCACATATTATTATTATAACTATTTAGAATAAAAATGTAAATCACAAATATCACCAATAGATATATGTGCATGTACTCTAATATAATTTCAAATTTCTACGGGCATTCAGAATTAAATATAACCTTAAAAAGTGAAAATCATTATATATATGAAATATAATCGAAAATCTTTGATTTTAATGTTGCGAGTGCGCTAACGAACATTACGGCAGCGTTCCGAATGCATTGGACGTTGCGGCAATGTTCCCACACGAAAATTGTAGAAGTTAGTGAAGGGAAATGTTGCGAATGTGTTAATGAACATTGCGGCAGCGTTCTGAGTGCATTAGACGTTGCGGCAATGTTCCCCACTTAAAATTGAAGAAAGTAGCGAACGGTAATGTTGCGAATGTTGCGAGTGCGTTAACAAACATTGCGGCAGCACCCTGAATGCATTGGACGCTGCGGCAATGTTCATAATTTACAATTTTAAGGAATTATTGATTGCAAATGATAACAATGGATACCTTATTTTGTGAGGCACGATATTATCACTTGTGGGTCTAAAAATGAGTATGGATGAGTACAGGAGCCACATTAGAAATTGGACTTCTCGCGAAAAAAAAAAGAATATAATAATAATAGTTAAAATAAATCTACGCGATGAGCTTTTCCTTGAACGTAATTCTTCAGCTTCCATCCTTTCTTACTCTACCCCCCCACTCTTTTTTATTACGTATTCTGGGCCTAACAATCCTACATGCTCATGACAACACAACATCAAAGTTGTAATTGTCGCAAATGAAAATGGGGTAAAAATACCCAAAATCAAAACATTTTCCAACAAGGAAAATTCATAAAATAAATCCAAAAGACAACAAGTCTTTTCAATAATAATTATGCTTGATTTTATCAAGTGCATATTATTATATTTGGCTATACCATTAAAAGAAAATAAAAACTCAGCATTATTGGCATAGTAACAGCCCAGAGCTCACGCCTTTATCACATGTTAAAAACCCTTAGTCCACAAAATTTTTCCACCTGAAGTCTCTAAACGTTCATATAAAGGAACATCGCGGAAGTCAATTAATTGCAGTACAACTCTCATTCGCGAGTCAGCTCTGAAATTTTTCAGAGGCATAAAAACGATTTTGAGACGCCGGGACTAAGCCCGTCCGTGAGTCGGATTTTCAATTTTTGCAATCCACTACATAGATAGTGATTAAAATTGAACGGACGAAAATTTAAAGTAAATACTTCACGCCGACGAAGTCCAACGGAAGTCGCATGTAATAAAAATCCAATAATTTGAATAAAATTAAATTATTCAATTTTTGTCTTTTGACCGGACAGTCCGCACGTGTGGTGCCTGCGCTGTTTAAATTCGAGGGACCCGTGAGTGCATTCTTGTGCGCTACCAATAGACATTTCGCGCTTTCATAAGTGTGCATATTTTTTCGCCCGTCGGATAGCAGCTCGACGCCTCGCCCTCGTTAGCTTGCGACGGTATAATAAGCAGTAGAGTAAGTTTTTAAAACATGTATCGTTCCTTCTTCTTATCTTACTGTATCATTTCTATATTTTAAATTCGAGATTTCGTTTTGATAAAATAAATGTATAAAAGGGTCTTAATTGTTTTATTGTGTTTTATCCCTTAAAATTCAATTTCAAATAACGTAACTTGGCAGTTTCTTCTAAAATAGGATACACGATCCCATAAAAAAAACGGAATTTTTAATTTCGGCAGCTTGGTGCCTCCAGGACATAGAAAATAATAATTTTTTAAAATTAATATTTTTTCGGTTCGTAACATCATCTACGATGTTTCAAGTTTTCTGTTTCTTGCATAGAAAGTTATTATCAGAATATGTATTTATATAAATGACAGTTTGACAATATCTTCTGAAATAATTGAAAACCGCTGCCAAGTTGAAGTATGAATTTTTTTGTGTTCATAAAATGACCACTTTGCTTCTCCATATGGAGATTTTTTGTGATCAATTTATGGTAACTTATTTGGTATGATTATAATTTTAAGAAGGTGTTAAATTCTATTTTTGGGTATTTGCAGAGATAGATTTTTAACATCAATAACTTCGTAATATTTCACAATAAAAGATTCAACAATAGGTCAATTGATTCGTTTTTAAATATTCTCCAAATTGTTCATAATGATTTTAAAGATACATAAATCTTTTTTAATAAATAAGGCAAAAAAGGCAGGTTTTTAAAAAAATTTCAATTTCTAAATGTCAAGAACTCTGGATAAAATAACAGGATATTCGCTAATAGGTCAAAAGATGCGTTTTGAAAACCTGTACAAAACTAAAAACAAATATATATTGGTCTCAATACATTTTTTAAGTTATGGGCAGAAAACGATTTTATTTAATTTTTAAAAATGCAATAACTTTGGATAGAATATCATTAGAATATTCGCCAATGGCGCAAAAGATGCGTCTTAAAAAATTCAACAAAACTAAAGAAAAAAAGTGTCGTAACATTTTTTTAAAGTTATGGGCAAAAATCGATTTTTCAAAAATTTTAAGGTAAAAAAAATAATAGTTAATCTTTATTAATATTGCTCAAACTACTCTCATTATTTGTCCGCAAGTGAGACCTACAATTTAAAAAAAATTATCCCTTTAGCTCTTATAGTATTCGAGATATTGAAGAAAATGTAGTGTATACACACACACGGAACGACATTTTTTAAAAATATCATTTTTGGATTCCTGAGGTCGAAAATCATAAAGATACATCAAAAAATCAAGTTCGAAAAATTTCGGTATTACAATGCTTTCTCCATGAGGAAGAAACATATAAACATGTTCATAACTCGCATTCGCAACTTAAATTAATTAAATTAAGGGGGGAACACCAGTTGTAACTTTCGAAAAATCGATTTTTTTTGTGCATTTTCTTAAAGTATACATATTTAGAAATGTGTCTGTAAATTTCAAAGTTGATCCGGTGAAAAATAAATGAGATATACAGAACACAGCAGCGGCGCGTCCCGTGGCTTCATACAAGGTGGCCTTTTCCTATGATTTAGAAACGGCAACCACTGCGGAAGAGTTATTATATGGTCCAGGAATCGATGACTCTTTGTAACTTGGAAACAAAATTTCTTCTGAACAAAAAAAAGTAAGTTGAAACTTTGAATGCGTTTTTCTCAAAATGACATTTTCCAAGTCGGTGACCACGATTACTCGAATACCATTAAACCGATTTATTTAAAATTTAGTGTGCTTCATTTACACATATAAGTCTAGTTCGTGATCGAAGGATTTTTTTTTATGCAAAACTTTTTTTTATATAGCTGAAAATCGACCGTATTTTTTTAACGAAAATCATACTTTTGACTTTGACAGGTCGCCATTTTGTCAAATTTTTTTTTTTTAAATCCTTCGATCAGGAACTACATAATCTTATAATAAATGTAAATCAATTTCATTTTTGTATTTCAGACGAAGTATACTTGCAGAATGCTGGTCACCGCAATTCGCCTTTTTTCTTAAGACGCCACATCAATGGCTCATATCTCCAAAAGTTTTTGTTAAAAAAATTTTTTTTTTCTTTTAAATTACAGCTTTTTACATGTACTTTTAACTAATAAATAGTATTCTTTAAAAAGATTTATTGTTCTTTTGGAAAATATTCTTGAAAAAAGCATTATTTTTTGAGTTACAACTGGTGTTCCCCCCTTAAATAAACTTACCTTTTTTGGGTGCCTATAATATATTCACTACATTAGATCCCGCAGTAAAAAATTTTTTTTCTTAGTTTCTATTGCACTAAAAATGCTGTTACATGGCAAATATATAGACTATTCGCCTCACATATTTGACACATTCGGTAAATTTCAAAATATAGGTACAAATTTTAATGTTCTCTCAATTTAAAAAAAACTATTTTTAAATCGTGTATCTCATTTGGTCTTATTATTTAATATATTTTCAAAATATAGTTGTCAGTGTTAATAAAACGCACAAATGGAAATAAATTTTAAAATATTTTTAGCCTAACCGCATGTTTTATTGCAGTTATACATTGTATTTGTTAATTAAACAATTTGAATTAACATAAATAATAATAAATACGATAAAATAATTACAACGCCAACGAAATCAGTTAACTGAAAATGTACGTTTTAAACTTCAATTTAAGCATATATAGAAGTCTTCAACACTTCAGCTTAAGGGAAAAAATGATGAAAATCCTCAAACACACATTTTTGGGGGTCTTTACCCCAATTTGTTCGAAAATTTTTGTGTCTTACGCATACAAGTTTTACAGTGTACAATTCAAAGATTAATTTAGACCTATATAGAAGTCTTCAGCACGTCAGGTTAAGGAGAAAAAATAATGAAAACACCTTAAAACACGATTTTTGGGGTATTTCAAAAACACTGTTTTCGGAGACATGATCCCCTCTTTACTCAAAATCCTGACATGATACGCAATTTTAAAACCCTGAATCGAGTTCAGCACACAACAAAACATTGAGAACCACTCTTATAACTAAAGCAAAAAAGTATAATTTGGTAGACCTGTGATATTAAGTTGTTAAAATCGTACTTTTTTCACTCTAAAATAATCAAAATTAATTTTTTTTTAATGCAACCTCCACTTTTGCTGTTATATCTTTCTAATTTTCGAGCGTGAAACGCGAGTGCCATGATGAGAATGTTATCCTTAAAGTCAAAGTACTTTAAGAAAATGAAATTTAATTTATAAATATCAAAAATTTTACTTAAATCAATTAAACAAACAATTTTTTAGGGATAAAATTATGAGGGAACACCTATTAATTACTTTAATTTATTTACAATTTTTTCATTGCTTTAAAAATTCATTAACTATAAAGACTTTTTTTAAATGTCTTAAAATTTTCAATACATTTTTTCTTTGTTGGTTTACTGCCTATCGTTAATTACAAAGACTCATTTTAATGAAAACTATTAGTTCTTTCTAATAATTTTTTTCAAAACAGGTCATTTACATAAAGGTTCTCCCTTAAAGTAACTACTTTTGTACTTATTTCAACTGTGTGTGTAATTAATTTAACTATTTTTAAGAAGATTAATAAAAATAATTTCTATCTATCTCACATTTTACTTCAAAAAATGTCTTAGCTTTAATTTGCATTCTACAAAATGGATTCTTGGTTCATTCAACTACTTTCTGGTACTAAAATTAAGGGAGGAAACTTGTTAAAAAATTTTTTTTTTACAATTTCTTTTTTTTCTTTAAAAATTTGTTTACTATCTGTAGAATACGATCCTAGATTACTAATCTATAATCAGATGTATGAATGTCTATAGTAAACATAAGTTTATCATTTCAGATGCAACCAAATGCAGTTAACTATGAGCACGAGCTCCCTCTATTCTTTCGATTTCTTGTCAATATAATTTTATTAATTGTCACAAGAAGACTAGAATAAGGAGCATAAACTACAGTGGTGGGGGTGAAGCAAATACGGAGGAAAATGAAGGATGGCGTGGTTTGAGCTGTAGAGGAAAAAATGAAACTTCTGCGCATACATGTGTGAATACATTTAGGTTATGTTGCTTTGTTTGGTAATGAATGACACGTGATTAATTTAATAAATTGAAATTGATAAGTCTTAGTTAGTAAATCCATTTTAAAATACAATCAAGTATACCAAATTAGATTACTGACAGGTTGTCAATTTTTTATTAAAAATGTGAACACTCTTTAAAATAAGTTTTGACAAGCTTTGTCGTCTGCTTAATTGTCTCTCCAGCTGTATAACGGATCTGACGTTACAAGTAACAAATCCGGATGCACAGAAACCAAATTTGGTCTACTGCGCAAATACTTGACGCCTTCGTTGGGCTCAAATGTTGTTTCAGCTATCTTTTACCCCCACCACTAGAGTTACTCCTCCTTATTCTAGTTTTCTTGAATTGTCATTAACAAGCACCATAAGCAAGTGATTGTAAATCTTGGTTTTTGTGTAATAATTATTTTCGAATCATTATTACTTATAATACTAATTAGTCTTCAAGGCAATAGTTAAAACATTACTTTTACACGGAGAGAAATCTGGTGCGATTTACGCATGAGCATGTCCTTAGGAATATAGTAACAGACGCTTTCAAGCAAAAATCCTAAGTGAGCGAGGTATTATTGTATGAGTCTCACCTGATATTCAGATGGAATCTTATAGTTTTTGCTTGGAAGTGTCTATGCTATATTCCTATGGACTTGCTCATGCGCAAATCGCAGCAGATTTCTCTCCGTGTAGGTATCGAAAACTTTCTACGCGTTTTTCTCGAAACGTGTTTTTTCGCGCGACGTGCAATGTAACTCACAATCAGTCAATTTTTAACCGATTTTAATCAAATTTACCACAAATCTTCTTTATCTTACTGTCTATTGCATGACGAGCTCTATTTTTAAAAAAATTTTAACAATTGTTTTTGAACATTTTTAATAAAAAAATTGATTTTTTTCAAAATAATCCCAAATTTTCAAAAAAATTTTTTTTTCAGTTTTCTCTTCGTCATGCAAAACGTATTTGCGTATTTTAACAATAAAAATTTTGATTTTTAATTTTATTTGAGATTTGTGACCTGTAGGCTGCACGGAGTAAAAACAAAGATGCAACTTCAAACGCCTGTAATGCCGCCATTTTCTAATATTTAAAACAAAAATTTTTTATTAAGCTTATATTGTGTACTTTAAGGTATGCTTTACTTTAATTCAATGAACTTTACCAATTTCAAAAAAATGAAAATTCTGAAAAACATGCATTTACACGAGTTTCCCCCATTAATAAAAATTTTTAAATTTAATTGAGAAATTTTTGAATTATGCAGGGTAGTTAAAAAGTAATTAATGTTACTAGGTTTTTTAATTGTAATAGACAAACGTAACGCGCAGCGCGACGAAATGTCAGTGCGCGAAGCGAATCCTTCGCGCGAAGCGCGTGATGAGAATATGGCCGCCCCTGTAGGGGGCTGCTGGATTTTTTTTGATATGATTGTGTATTTTGTGTTAATTTGATACTAAATTTGGTCCTAAAACTCGTCCTAATTTTTTTTTCGATATGAATGAGAATTTTGTTCTAATTTGATCCTAAATTTGGTCCTAAAACTCGTCCTAAATTTTTTTTTATATGATTGAGTATTTTGTTCTAATTTGATCCTAAATTTGGTCCTAAAACTCGTCCTAAATTTTTTTTTATATGATTGAGTATTTTGTTCTAATTTGATCCTAAATTTGGTCCTAAATTTGGTCCTAAATTTTTTTTTTGATATGATTGTGTATTTTGTTCTAATTTGATCCTAAATTTGGTCCTAAAACTGGTCCTAAAATTAACTGTTCACTTTACTGAGAACTTTATGCTAATTTGATCAAAAGTGTGGTCCTAAAACTCGTCCTAAATTTTTTTTTGATATGATTGCGTATTTTGTTCTAAATTGATCCTAAATTTGGTCCTAAAACTCGTCCTAATTTTTTTTTCGATATGAATGAGAATTTTGTTTTAATTTGATCCTAAATTTGGTCCTAAAACTCGTCCTAAATTTTTTTTTGATATGATTGAGTATTTTGTTCTAATTTGGTCCCAAATTTGGTCCTAAAACTCGTCCTAAATTTTTTTTTATATGATTGAGTATTTTGTTCTAATTTGATCCTAAATTTGGTCCTAAAACTGGTCCTAAAATTAACTGTTCACTTTACTGAGAACTTTATGCTAATTTGATCAAAAGTGTGGTCCTAAAACTCGTCCTAAATTTTTTTTTGATATGATTGCGTATTTTGTTCTAAATTGATCCTAAATTTGGTCCTAAAACTCGTCCTAATTTTTTTTTCGATATGAATGAGAATTTTGTTCTAATTTGATCCTAAATTTGGTCCTAAAACTCGTCCTAAATTTTTTTTTGATATGATTGAGTATTTTGTTCTAATTTGGTCCCAAATTTGGTCCTAAAACTCGTCCTAAATTTTTTTTTATATGATTGAGTATTTTGTTCTAATTTGATCCTAAATTTGGTCCTAAAACTGGTCCTAAATTTTTTTTGATATTATTGAGTATTTTGTTCTAATTTGATCCTGAATTTGGTCCTAAAATTCGACCTGAATTTGATTTTTGTTTTCATTGATAATTTTGTTTTAATTTAATCCTAAATTTGGTCCCAAAATTCGTACTAAATTTAATTTCATTTGAATTAGTATTTTGTTCTAAGTTGATCCTAAATTAGGTCGTAAAACTCGTCCTAAATTTGATTTTTGATTGGATTGAAAATTTTGTGATAATTTGATCATAAATTTGGTCCTAAAACTTGTCCTAAATTTAATTGTTGATTTGTTTAGAATATTTTGCTAATTTAAACCTAATTATGGTCCTAAAACTCGTACTAAATTTAATTTTCAATTTTATTTCTGAAATTTTTCATAATTTTATTTTAAACTTGATCCTTAACACCTTGGTTGTCGACAAGATTTCCACTGTTTGGGCCAAAAGTGTGTTGAAAAAAATTTTAACGGATTTTCATGAAACTTGGTATACTAAGGTTTTTAGGGTTGCTGATTACGAATCTGACTTCAGTTTTTCAAAATTGAAAATGGCGGATTAAATGTATTAAAAATGTGCGGATTCGATTATTGACATATTAGATCCGCCATTGTGAATTTTGAAAAACTGATGTCAGATTTTAAATCAGCGACCCCGAAAACCCCCGAGTAACCACTTTCAATCGAATCCGCACATTTTGAATAATTTTAATCCGCCATATTGGATCCGCCATTTTGAATGTTGAAAAACTGATGTCAGATTTGGAATCAGCGACCCCGAAATCCCCCGAGTAACCACTTTGAGGAATATTTGAGATGTTTTCCATCACTTTTTTTAAGTTGTGCATATAAGAGAGATTCTTTTTCAATCGCCCCAGCCCAAAAAGTCAATGTTCTGGGATTGGCTTCATACTTTGGTAAATTGTTGTCCTATATGATAGTAATAAATCCCTAAAATATAAACTAATTAAAAAAATATTTGTAGAAAGTAGAGGGGGTTGAAGTTTTGACGTTAAGGGTAACATTGTCATTTTCAAATCCGTTTAACTCTGACAAAAGTTAATGGATTTTAATTTATCTATAATGAATTTTATTGCATTTTTCACGTACTTTTCAAAAATGTATACGAAATTTAAAAAAAAAATTTTTAACCCCTTTTTTTTCAAAATCAACCCTTATTTTTCGATTTTCACCCCTTCGGGTATTTTTTTTTTTTTTTTTTTTATTTTCATTGGAAAGCTGAGGTTTTTTCCGATGAGCTATGTAAATATGAAAATGGGACAACAATAATTTTGTGAGAAACAGAATATTAAAGTAGGCGGTGCCGATAAGGGGTGTACCTGGAGATCATCTTTGAGGATTTAGATAGGCACCGCCTAATTTAATATTATGTTTCTCACAAAATTATTGTTGTCCCATTTTCATATTTACATAGCTCATGGGAAAAAACCTCAGCTTTCCAATGAAAATAAAAAAAAAACAAAAAAAAATTCCCAAAGGGGTGAAAATCGAAAAATAAGGGTTGATTTTGAAAAAAAAGGGGTCAAAAATTTTTTTTTTTAAATTTTGTATACATTTTTGAAAAGTACGTGAAAAATGCAATAAAATTCATTATAGATAAATTAAAATCCATTAACTTTTGTCATAGTTATACAGATTTGAAAATGACAATATTACCCTTAACGGCACCCTTATCGGCACCGCCTACTTTAATATTCTATTTCTCACAAAATTATTGTTGTCCCATTTTCATATTTACATAGCTCATCGGAAAAAACCTCAGCTTTCCAATGAAAATAAAAAAAAAACAAAAAAAAATTCCCAAAGGGGTGAAAATCGAAAAATAAGGGTTGATTTTGAAAAAAAAGGGGTCAAAAATTTTTTTTTTTAAATTTTGTATACATTTTTGAAAAGTACGTGAAAAATGCAATAAAATTCATTATAGATAAATTAAAATCCATTAACTTTTGTCATAGTTATACAGATTTGAAAATGACAATGTTACCCTTAACGGCACCCTTATCGGCACCGCCTACTTTAATATTCTATTTCTCACAAAATTATTGTTGTCCCATTTTCATATTTACATAGCTCATCGGAAAAAACCTCAGCTTTGCAATGAAAATAAAAAAAAAAAAAATACCCGAAGGGGTGAAAATCGAAAAATAAGGGTTGATTTTGAAAAAAAAGGGGTTAAAAATTTTTTTTTTTAAATTTCGTATACATTTTTGAAAAGTACGTGAAAAATGCAATAAAATTCATTATAGATAAATTAAAATCCATTAACTTTTGTCATAGTTAAACGGATTTGAAAATGAC
Organism: Leptopilina boulardi; assembly: GCF_019393585.1. Lineage (NCBI taxonomy): Eukaryota > Metazoa > Arthropoda > Insecta > Hymenoptera > Figitidae > Leptopilina > Leptopilina boulardi. The sequence goes on from NW_026137725.1 coordinate 39,411, forward strand.
AATGTTACCCTTAACGTCAAAACTTCAACCCCCTCTACTTTCTACAAATATTTTTTTAATTAGTTTATATTTTAGGGATTTATTACTATCATATAGGACAACAATTTACCAAAGTATGAAGCCAATCCCAGAACATTGACTTTTTGGGCTGGGGCGATTGAAAAAGAATCTCTCATATGCGTAAAGAGCACTTTTGGCCAGTTTTAGTTTTACGCATATATGCGTCAGCGACAGGCAACGGGTTAAACTCGTCTTTATTTTAATTTTACATCTGAATGACACATTTTTGATAGTTTGTTACTCCATTTAGGGCCAGTTTCACCAACTCCGGTTAAAAGTTAATCATCGATTAATGCCAATTTAACCGCTCATGATTGGTCGGTTAGGGATTTAATCGATGATTTACTTTTAACCGGAATTGGTGAAATTGGCCCTTAGTCCTATAACTCGTCCTAAATTCAATTTTCAATCTTATTGACACATCCTTTATAATTTGGTTCTGAGTTTGGTCCTAAAAGACATCTTAACTTCAATTTTCAATTTGAATGACATATTGTTGATATTTTGGTTCTAAAATAAATTTTCAATCTAATATAGGCATCCTTGATAATTTTGTTCTAAATTTGGTCCTAAAACTTGTACTAAATTTAATCGTCGATTTCATTTAAAAGTTGTTGAGAATTTGGTTTTTAATTTAGTTCTAAAACTTGTGCTGAATTCCATTTTCAATCTAATTGACAGCTCTTTCATAATTTGGTCATCAAAACTAGGTCTGAAAAAATAGAAGAAACAAAATTATAATTAGTCAGAGAATAATATATCAATAAATTTTTATTTGTTACATTATCATATAAGTGAAAAAATTTCAGAGAAAATAAAATCAAAAGATAGAACGGATCACAAGAAAAATCGATACCTAAATCTTTGTTAAGTTTTTCCAAAGGATTTCCAATTTGCTCGTTATGTACACCTGAAATTTAATAAATTTTCATTTTTTACGTGTAATTTTAAAAATTTAGTTCTGTTAATGTTCGGCTCTATTTAATTTAACGTTAAAACTTTTCCACATAGATATGCACTAAATCCTTATTTTCTTAACTTTCAGTGTACCAAATTGACTATATGTGCAGAATTATTTATGCACGAATTTTCTAATGGATTAGAAGAAAGTAATCAAGAGGGTTGTGATTGGTCAACCTTAAAATTTGCACTTAAATTATTCCGGAAAATAAAAATTCAGGAAATTTCAAAAATTTGAAGACATTAATGTACATTGATGTACTCATCCGTTTGAATTTAGTAGCAAAATACGCATACGCCCTGTCTCTAGTGGTGCGCATTTGCGCGCGGTTCGCATTTGTGGAATCAGCAATATACCGCTCAGCAAACGGCCGCGCATTGGCGTTCCTCCGCGTAACATCCGTCTGGGTACTGGCATTGTACCGACAAACAAACGGCTGGGAACTGATATCGTTCCGAAAGATGACGTGTTTAGCAGCAGCTACCAACCAACCAGCTGGAAACAGGCATTCTTCCGTCAGGCAACCTTCGCGGAACCAAATAATTATTCCGATTTTTGAAATGAAAAATAATTTTTTTTAATTAACTATTTAAGATGTTTATTGATTATTATCCATTTATATTAATTTATTTTGATTAACAATAATTATAAATAATATATTGTATATTTAATTTCTAACTCCACAAAATTAATTGAAAAATAATTCAAATAAATTTTTTACATTTCATTAATTATTTCGTTTACTTTTTAATTAATTTAACTCTTTATTGAATAACAGAAATCACAAAACTTTTTTCTTTGAAAGAAAGAGGTGAATAATTTTTGAAAAGGTAAATGAATGAATTAAATTTGTATGCCATTGAAATTGTATATAGTAAATATAGTAAATAAAAACCAACATTTTAAACATTCATAACTCGAAAAATTGACATCTTTTTGAAAACTAAAAAAAATTCATATTCTTTTTTTTAGGATGAAAAAAATATGCTTAGCCATATGTGACGCGATCTGAAGAAAGGGACCTTAGAAGCAAATCACTTCAAAGCTATGTTTGTGTTTTTTTTGTTGATTGAAAGTTTCTTTATCATTATTGCAAATGAGAATCAGTGTTTATTATATATTTGAGTTGTAATGACGATTTAAACATCAATGATTTTTATTGACAATTGATCCTTTTTGTGTATTTTCATTTAAAAAATTGCAAACATAACCTATCATTTTTCGATTCTAAGGTCCCTTTCTTCAGATCGGGTCACATAATTTAAAAAGTGGAATAAAAACTGACGTGGAATCGCCCATACATATTTTTAAAAATTATTCGAGATTTAAAATATAACAATTTAAATGATTTGTAAGTAATTAATAATATAAAACATGATAAAAGATATTTAGTATCTTCTTTGTGTGAGGTAAGTATATGACAATAAGAGAACTTGAAAACATATATCATATCATCCGTTGCCACAGTACATTTTTTACTACCATCGTTCAGTTCGCATCTGTGAAGTTCTTGTCAAGTACTCATAATTATAGTATTAAATTTTTTATAATTAATTCATTTACTTATTAATAATCAGCTTTTCATACATAAGTTACCTGATTTAAAAAACGAATTTTCTAGATAAATGGAAAGATTGATTTTATTTCTTCATTGTGTACTTTTCAATTATTATTACAAGTTTGGATCTCTCCAACCTGAAAGAAGTATTATAAGCTATATAAACTATAAAGAACATTTTTGTATGCCATAAAATTTTTCCTATTAATGGGATAAATTCTGGAATAAATGAAAATAAAAAAGTGTTTGCTCAGGTCTGGAATTTTTACAAAATTTAGTACTATTGGTAAGTACTTCAACTAAGAATATATTATTTAGTTTTATCAGAAACTGTGAAGGGAGAAAAGGGTTAAAGTTTTCAGTCAAGAGTCGACAGTGATTAAGGTATATTAATAAAATTTATAATTATAGATTATAAATAATCAATTAACTTGAAATTATTTTTTATTAAGAATAAGTTTAAAAAAACTTTGACACATAATTTAGTATTTAAATACAATAATCTTTTTTATATTATCAGCAAAACCCCTTCTAAAATTAATATACTTGATTGAAAAGAATTTTGATAACATAGGACATTTTTTAAATCAAAATATATATGTCAAAGATTTCTTTTCTGCAATTTTTCCTGGACGACATTGACTTTATTTTTTTTAATCTTTCTATAAATTTTTCTCTATAATTTGAAATTTTTATTTTTATTTATTTTCCTCCATGAATCCTCAAGGATTTCAACTTTGATGTTTCTGTTCATTCCACAAATATTCCTTGATGATTTGTACTTTACTTTTTCAAACTTTTGAAACAATTTTTCTCTGGCAATCCTAGCAGACTTAAAGTTTAAATGTACTTTTTTATTATTATAGAAATAAAATTTCAATCATAAATACCTAAAATACTTTCACAACAAATTTGAAGGCAATCCATTTCAATTACTGAATTATTCATTTTTTAACCGACAAACAAGCATTTCCAAGTGATATGAAGGTCGAAGATTTAATAAAAAAGATTTCAAATTTACTTTTCTTTAACAGATTACGTGTTCAAGACAGCTTGGAATGAATATTATTTTATTTGTCATGATTTTTACCAAATACTTTCTAAATATACACATCACAAATAAATGTTATTATTGACATAACCTATTTAAATATTACTTAAATGTAAATAAGTATTGGGAAACAACTAAACTGTCTGTGGCCCAAAGCACAATAACTATCACTGAAGCTTGAAGCCTTAAGCACAATAGAGTCGAGTATGCGAAACGAATGCGGTATATGGGGCTTCTAACCTCAAAATGTATGCAAATGTTACATATACCGCAACCGCCTTAAGGCCTTTCTCCAATAGGAACCTAAACTTTTGCGTTGCGTGACTGACGCGTTGATTTTAGCATTGGTTGCCAATAGCAACCGACGCAATGCATACGCAACGCAAGAGTTTAGGATCCTATTGGAGAAAGGCCTTTAAGGCCTAAGCAGAATAGGTTCGCGAAAGACGTTTGCGAACGTGAAACATAAGTTAGAAAAGGACAGAGATATGTTTGTATCCTTTTCTATCTCATACATCTCGTTCGCGAACGACTTTCGCGAACCTATTCTGCGTTGACCTTTACGTATCCCACCCAGTTGTGCTTAGGCCTTTAAGCACAATAAAGTCGGGTTGATTAGTTTAAAGTTTAAAGTGGAATGGTGCTCATTTGTCAGTACAGTGTATGTATTGCAAAGTATAAAATACTACTTTATCGATATTGACATTGCCACTCTAGATACACGGTAGATATCAGCACTGATTTTTTCTTTTTGAATTATTCTTATTTTCTTTTACACACAAAATTTTATTTGTAGTTAAATTATTTTCAGTTATTAATAATTATGTAATAATATACCATTTAATATTAATATTAAATGAGTATTTATTAATAAATAAAATAAATTAATAAAAAAAAAAAAATTTTAATAAAATAAATTATTATCGTAACACATAGAAAATACTAATTTTAATAAAAAGAAATAATTTTCATAATAAATAGAAAATACTACTTTTAGTAATAAAAAAATAATTTTCGTAATAAATATAAAATACTAATTTTAGTAAAAAAAATTATTTTCGTAATAAATAGAAAAAACTAATTTAAAAAAGTAATCATTTTCGTAATAAATAGAAAATACTAATTTTAGTAAAAAAAACATTTTTGTAATAAATAGAAAATACTAATTTTAGTTAAACAAATAATTTTCGTGATAAATTTCATTTTTAAATTATTGCAAAAGTATGGGAAAAACATGGGTACAAAAAAATCAATTTTTCTCATTTTTTCAAGTATAAAAAATTGATTTTTTAAAATATTGCAAAATTTTCTATTTATTACGATATTTATATTTTTTATTAAAATTCTTATTTTCTATTTATTACAAAAATTATTTGTAACAATTAATTAATAGATATTTATTAATTGGAAAATGTTAAAAAAAATTTTAACTCGTTGAAAACTGTATTTTTGATAAATAAATTGACAAGTACTCATTCAACAGTGATATTAAATGGTATATTATTACATACTTATTGATAACTGAAAATAATTTAACTATACAAATAAAATTTTGTGTGTTTAATTAAAAAGAAAATAAGAATAATGCAAAAAGAAAACTTCAAAAAAGAAACAAAAAAATGTGTTTATTTAAACATTTAAAACTTTAGTGCAATGCGAAAAGTAAAGAAATTTTGATTTAATATTTAGAGGTTATGTAAAAAAAGAGACTTAAATGTTAAAAATATTACTTACCTGAAAATTAAAAATACTTCACATTAAAAATGAAGGTAAAGGTGAAATTAAATTTTTACGAACTTTTTAAACAATTAAATCTTTTTTCTCAATAAAAATAAGTTCATTCGCAAAGAACTATCGGCTACCTATCGACTCAATGAATCTCCAAATTTTTTCAAAGTGTTTTCAATTTTGCACCCCGCGATAGTTGGCAACTGGTATTTTCGACGTAGTCGGTCGTACCGGTCAGTTGCTACAAAAAAGGTGCTCAACCATTACTTCACAAAAGATCCCCAATTTCACTGTGAATGAGGCCTTACGTTTAGAAAAGGAAATTGTTTAATTTTGAAAATTTTATTTATAACATTTTTACTGTTGTATTTATGTTGAATGTTCGATAATAGCCAAAGATATAATACATTTAAATTTTAAATATTTTTAAAAGACTTAATTTTATACTACTTTACAAAACAGTTATTTTGAGTCAAAATATTTAGTCAACAATGATTTTTTCACATTATATTTACATTTTTCTCAGATCAGATAAAAATTGCAATTTCTTTCTAGTTTTTATAATTTATTTTTATTACATAAAGTGAGAAAAAATTATTTAATAAATAAAATTTGGATCGTTTATTTTTAAAAAATTTACAATAAATATATGCAATCAAAGAAATCAATATTTAAAAAATGACAAATATATATATTCATATATAAGGGACTGATAGCAAAAGTGGTTTAAAATAACAATAGGAGCAAAAGTGGAATAAGAAACTTAGGATCCCCAAGTAGCACGTAACATTACTATAATGTCACTGTAATGTTAATAATAGTACAATGACATTACAGAAATATTAAAATGTCTGCCCAAGGTAATATTTTCAGCAATGTTACAGTGACATCACATCCCAGTAAAAAAAAACTAAATCAAATGAATTGAAATGAATTGACTTTGTTTGGCAAGGTCCTATTCGCATTTGTTGCTAACAAGTAACATTACCCAAGTGAATTCGATTAAAAATTGGAAAATTAAAAAAGTCGGATTGAATTTGAAAAACTGACATCGAATTCGTAATCAGCAACCCCGAAAACCCCCGAGTAACAAGTTTCAATCAAATTGCAGTTGATTTTCAAAATGTTTTCCGCCATATTGGATCCGCCATTTTGAATTTTAAAAAACTGACAACGAATTCGTAATCAGCGTCCCCGAAAACCCCCGAGTAACAAGTTTCAAGCGATTCAAATCACTTTGAAAAATTGGTTGTGAAATCATGCAAAAATTTTGTATATTTGGTTCTTAAAGGGTTAAAGGTTTCACTCACCCCATTCAAAAAGGTTTCTAACGGTAATTTCTACCGAGCAGTATCTTTTAGGAAATCAAGAAAGAAGTGTCAAACATTTTTTAAATAATGAAATAATTATTTTAATTAAACTTTCTTTAATGATCATGATATGTATATTTTGCCACTCAAAATATGACTTTTCAACCCCTGTTTCCAACCCTTAAAATATCTTCATTGCCGATAAAAATGTACGTATCAAATATTTTTAGCTCTTCTAAAAAATGCGCAAAGACTCAAGTCAATCGGCGATTGGCACTTGGGTAGTGTTACTTGTAAGCAAGATTCAGTGAAGACCTTTGTATATTCAATTCTATTCGAACCAATGCGTTTTCGTCTGTTAAGAATTTAATCAAAATGACCAACTTGTCTATTAAATTCGTGCTGACGAATTGAAAAAGATTAAAGCCCAAAAGTTTGTTCATTGAATTGGTACGAATAGAGAGTTTGAGAGTTGAAGACTGCTTTGTCGAATTCAGGAGAATTGCAACACAGCTCCAATTTGAATTTGTCGTTAAGCTTGATTTACTAAAGTCCTGTGTGTATTCATTTCAATTCGACTGAATTAGTTTTCATTTGCTGGGATGGTAATATTGCTGTAATGTCACAGTGATATTACAGCAATGTCACTGTAATGTTATAAAGAAAGACAGTAAAATTCATTATAATGACATTATATTATATTATATAATTTTATCAACTTTCTTTGCAACATTACTCTGATATTGCTGTAATATTACTGTGACATTACCGTAAAATCACTGCAACATCACAGTAATATTACCTTGTAATGTCACTATAATATTACTTGTAATATTATCATTCATTATATTCATTATATTACCGGTTAAAAAATATTAACAATAGTAAAAAAGGCTTATTTTATTATAATTAATATTTTTTGATCAATTTAAAAAATTTTTAATTTAATTATTTCTAAAAATTCACACCATAATGCTTCTAATATTAAATTATTATGTAAAAATTTAAGGGAAATTTATTTTAAAATTCTATTCCTTATTAGAAAATTTATGTGAATTTAATTATTTGAGTACAAAAATAAATAATTTATTGAATATCTCTTAAAGTTGAAATCTTATTAAAAAATGTCATGAAACATTTCTAAAATAATTGAATTCTTGCAAAGAATTTTATTCATATTTTTGTAAATAATTGAATTCCCATTAAAAATTTTATTATTTGTGAAAATAATTGAAACTTGCACAAAAAAAAGTCATCAAAAAAATAAATCAATTTTCAAGTTTACAAAGAAAAAAATTATAATTCATGAGAAAATTAATATTAATTAATATTTTAATTTCAGTGAATTTTATTTTTTCTCGAGTTTCTGTTAATAGATTACAAAAAGCTGTTTCTTCGAATGCAAACGTAGAATTTGAAAATATTTTTTGTTTAAATTTTTTTTATTATTGTGATTTTAATTGTTTATTTACAAAATGATAATGAAAAACATTTTTCTACACGCTATATAAGAATTTGAAAATGCTGTTGTATTCTCCACACATACTCTAAAGCTGAATCAGTGTAATTTTCACTGATTTTTAAAATCAATGGACAAGTTTTCTTTCATTCATCAGTGAAATTTCACTAAGAATCAGTAAAAACCACTGATTGTCAGTGAAATCCCAATCATAAACTGTGGAAAACTCGTCCACTGATTGGAGATAAGTGAAAATTTCACTGATTAAGATTTAGAGTGCATTTTTGCTAAAAAATCTGTAGAGAAAAAAAATGTCCTGCTATTAGTTGAAAAAAGATTAATTATTTTTTGTCGCCACGCAAGAAACTGTAAGCGTTGCGCTAGCGTAAAGCATTAGACTGTCTTACACGGCGATATAAATTATTTAATATTTTTTAAACTAAAAATGGGGTATTTTATTCTTAACGGATTCTTTATAGTAAAAATGTGTGGAGAATTCAATAGCAATTTTGAATTTTTATATAGCGTGAAGAAAACTGTTTTTCATTATAATTGTTTAAATAAACAATTAAAAAAACCATAAAAAATGAAAAAGATTTGAACAAATATAATATTTTCAAATTCTACGTTTCAAGGCGAAAAATACTTTTTATCTGTTTTAAAGCTAAGGGCAACAAAATTATTGTAATATTTGGTTATTCGTTTGGCGAAGCCTGACACGAAATCAATTTTTTCATTCGGGAATTTTTTCGTAAATACAAAACATATTGCCTAAAAAATTACGGATGCATTTAAAAATCCCTCAATTTTTAAGAAAAATAAAAATGCGAGAAGGGTCAGAATATTGTCTGACCGATTTTATTTTACGACCATTCAATTTCTTTTAAAAACTTGCTATAAAAACAATTTTACGGAATATTCAAATTAGTTTCTTGATATAGTTAAAAATATGGGTGTACCCACCCCTTTTTCTCTTAGAAATTTTTTTTTCATTTTTTTTTGTAATAATTATTGATTTTTTTCAAACTAAAAATTTTTTTTTGTTTTTTATTATATTTCAAAATTCTATTTTTTACTCACTATAATTTTTTTTTGCAAACGTAGAAAAATAAATTTATATTGAACTCGAAATGTTAACTAACTGTACGTTCAGTACAAGTTAGTAATAATTATCACTAAATGTTTTGTTAATACGGACTTACAATATTTAATTAAAAAATTTTCTATAATTATTACACTAGCAGAACCTAATTTAATTTAAAAATTAAATTATCTATAGGAATGAAATTTTTAGCCAAACAACAAAATAGAATTAAATTAATAAAATAATTAAAAATTTCTTAATTGATTAAAAATTGAATTATTTATTTATAAATTACTTAATTAATTCGATTATTTAATAAAAATGAATTTAATAAAATAAATAGGATTCTTTAAATTAACTAATTACTTTTAATAATTTCAGAAATAGTAATTGATTAACATTAAAATTTGCGTTTATGTTAAAAGATTGAAAATTTTAATGCAGATTATATTATAAATTAATATTCACACTGAAAGAATATTGATAAGAAATTTCAGTATAAATGTAACAATTTAGGGAAAAAGTGCAAAAATGAGAAAAATTGACATAAAATGTATTAGACTTCAAAAAATATATTTCAGAATTTGATAAAACTGCTGCTTCCAGAGCAAATTTGGCTCTTGGATCAACGAATTCGCTGATATGCAGATTGAATCTATATACCTGGGAGTCTGTAAATAAATTATTTAATAGTCTTGTTTTAAGCATTGTAATCTACGGAATTCCGGTGTGGGGTCTCAGGTATCGTGAAGAGATAGAAAAAATACAGACATTTTTCTATAAAAGAGTCTTATTCTTAGCGAAAAATACACCAGGTTACGCGGTTAAGTATGAACTTGGACTGACGAAACTTTCGGCGAGTGTGTTTCGACTTCTCTTAGGCTGGATTGAAAAAATACTGTTGATGAATGACGATAGATTTCCAAAATTGTGTTTCGAACGTTTAAAAAATATTTCCAATAATAAGGTCTCAAGTAAATCCCATAAGAGTAAAAGAGACAAAGAAACTATCTATCTGTTTTGCTCTCATGGGATTTGCACTTGGACTTGTACTTGCACTTCAGATTTGCATCAATTGTGGAGCCGTCTTAAGAGCAAAAGAGACAAAAAGACTATCTGTCTCTTTTGTTCTCATGGGATTTGCACTTGGACTTCAGATTTGCATCCATTCTGGAACCGCCTTTAGACATGGAGTTGGACTTCATTTTTCCACCTATTGTAGAAACCGACCCAGTTGTCATTAGGCCTTGAGATGGGAGATCTTGAAACATACAGCTGTGTTCACAATAGACTCTTCTTGTGTCCTCATTACGGAAGCCTGTACGGCTCACGAGCGTCTCGGAGGTCCAAATTGTAGCACGTTAGCATTAAGGGAGCGGTCACACCTCCGCTTGCATGCGGACATGCATACTGTTTAGCAGCATAATTCTAATAAAATTTTTAGTTTTAATCCATTTTGATATTATTTTCAATTAAAAATTATTATTTAATTTTTTTGTGAATTCATCTACAAAAAATTAACTTTCCACAAGTTGAACGAACACCGTTCCACTGGTGAGTTGTGGTACGAAATATCACCAATTGCGCGCAAATCGCTTGTGAGCCGTACAGGCTTTCGTACAAATATGCCTGCGTCGTGGACCGTTGGTCTAAACGAAACAAAAACTGTTCTATTGACTATTGATATGACTTATGGGAAAATCAAAAGCAAAAATTCAAAAGTCTGCCTTCTCACTCGATTTGACAGTTGCTGTGGCAAATCTAGTTCAAGGCTGTTTCCGAATTGAGTATACTTAAGCTGCCTCAATTCAGACATGACAACGCGTGCAAGAGATAAAGACAAAACATGTAGACGCATGGGTTGAGATAAACTAAAAGAAAAATACATCGTTGGAATGATAAGAACACAAGCTTTTAACGCATGTAAATAGCAAGTGAGTAAATTAAAATACCTAGACTAGGTTATTCGAAGAAAAAGGACGATTTTCTAGAGTTTTTTTGACGAATCCAATAATATATATTAAACTGAATTTTTTTTAAATAAACTATGAAATTCCATTTTTAAAGGCTTCCAATGAAAATGATAGTAGCTATACCGAAAAACATGGGCTTTTGTAGATTTTACATTGAATTTAAGAAAAACTGTCTTTTTGTTTTATAACATACATGCGAAGTGTGAATGCTTCGAAACATGGTTTAATTTAATTTTTTATTAAAGCCTAATGCACGTATTTTTTTTGTTTTTACGTCTACTTTAATAAGAAAGGGAGACAAAAAAAATTTTGAATTCCCTTCTTACCACCTCCATATATAAAAGACCATCCAAAAAAGCCGTACAGCAAGACGGGCGATTAGACGTTCTATCATTAACGCCTTTCATGTCACTGTACCCTTACCGTTAATGAAAGAAAGCGATAGAACCGATCAAAACATATGTCTATCTATTTCTGTTTCTAAAATACTAGGAAATGAATGATCCCGAGTCTTTAATCCCTAGCGGATCGGCTCCCCCGTTCAATCCCCGCTTTCTGGGGATTGAACGGGGATTGATTAAAAACATTTGTTAAACAATATAAATGTTAAGTTTTGAATGTAGTTATTAAAAAAGGGGAAACTAATGAACAAATTTGTATAAGTACTTTAACAAATTAAAGTTGTTATAAGTATGAAATTATTTTGTTAAAAAGTGACGTTTCCGGGGACGACTGACAGTTGACCGGGGATTTGTAAAATACACATATAAAATAACTTATTTTACCACTTTCACAATAAACACTTCAAAGGTGGTAAAATTCTACACTAGTTTGCACAAGAAAAGTGTCACTTAGTATTTTAGTTTCTTTAAAAATAAATATAAAAGTGTGAACTTGACGTGATTGACATTTCTCCAGTGGAACGTGAAAGTGTTGATCAGCCGTCTAGTTGCCATGTGCTGAGTCGCGCAACTTTGATGGTAAGTAGTGCGCGGTAAGTAAAGGCGCGGCACAATAGATGGTGTTGTTTTACATTTCTTTGCGTGCTTCCATGAAATTGAATCGCTCATAAAAGGTAAGTGAGCAATAGTTATTAAGACATAAAATAAATGTATTGTTTTACATTATATTACATTATAAATTATTAAATGCAATATTTATTTATGATAATTAATTTTTTAATAAATAGTTTTTTATTCTCAAGAGAATAATCTATTTGAATTGAATAGCTTACACTACCGTCCGAAATTGTGCGCACTCTGCTTTTTCAACAACTATAAAACTGTTCAAATCTTCAAAAATATTAAAACTAAAATTTTTTCCTCTTTATTTTATTAAAGCTAATAAAATTCTAAAAGAAATGACACCTTGACAAAGAGAATATGTTAATTTTTCAATTAGATATCTAAGAAAAACCCAATTTTCAATGTTTTTACTATTTTTTTTATTTCTCTGGCAAAAATTAATATTTTTAAACGTTCTTAGGCTCATTGAAATCGTATTTTGTTATGCAATTCAAATTATATAAAACAATTCATGTACACATTCTTCGCTAGCGTATGCAAACCCTGAAAGTTGGCTCATGAAATGTCAAAAAATTGTGATTAATATTTATATGACAAAAAATGATCAGTAAAATGTATAAATCTTAAATTTACTTACATAAATCAGAGAAGTTTAGAATGATATATTTACTTGATTTTTAAAAATTATATTTTATTGTAGAATTAAATTTAAATTTTTTGACATTTTATGAGCCAACTTTCACGGTTTGCATACGCTAGCGAAGAATGTGTACATGAATTGTTTTATATAATTTGAATTGCATAACAAAATACGATTTCAATGAGCCTAAGAACGTTTAAAAATATTAATTTTTGCCAGAGAAATAAAAAAAATAGTAAAAACATTGAAAATTGGGTTTTTCTTAGATATCTAATTGAAAAATTAACACATTCTCTTTGTCAAGGTGTCATTTCTTTCAGAATTTTATTAGCTTTAATAAAATAAAGAGGAAAAAATTTTAGTTTTAATATTTTTGAAGATTTGAACAGTTTTATAGTTGTTGAAAAAGCAGAGTTCGCACAATTTCGGACGGTAGTGTATAATGAATGAAAATAAATTTTCAATCACAATTAAAACATTGAAATTAATTAATTACTCATTTCGTATTTAATTTTTAAATTTTACTAAAATACTGAAATATTTAAATTCAGAAATTCAACAAAATTTATTTGAATATTTATTTTTTTATGATTCATATTTAAATTAAAAATTAATATTCAATCACTTTCTATCGTAACCTATACTTTGGAGGTAAAAAATTAAATTTTTTGAAAATTATCATTAAAGACAATAATTACATGTACGCGATTACTTACAATATAAGAATAAAATTATAGTAGTATAATATTATAAGAAGATAAGGCATATATTTGTATATTTTATTTATTTTGAAATTTCTATTTTCAAGTGTTCACATTTTTTTTTGTTATTACAGTTATTTAGAATAATAACAAATAAATAATAATCAAAAATATATTTAAGCAATATAAAGTAAAAGTTTCTATTTTCATTTTAAAACATCGTTTAACTAAAATATGTAAAATTGGCATTTTATGTTATATATTATATTATTTATTAAATATATTTTATATTATATATGTAGATTAAAATCCTCAATTTGTCAAATTTTCCATAAAAATGCCATATCTTCTATTTAAATTCATGCTTCTTAACCCGTCAGTTAAAAGATTTTCATTAGACTATAAGTAATCATATTTTGTCTATAAAACCTTAATTATAGGAACTCCATAAACTTCTACGCCAAGTTGAAATAAAATCCATTCTAATGTACATAATTAAAAATGTTTAATTGAAATTTCTTTATTCTCCAATTTGTCAAATTATTATTAATTTAACATTTTTAAATGTAAAATTCATAATTTCGATGTTTCAGTGAAAAAATTTTATGTAGAATTACCAAAATTATTTCCATTTCAAGTTTGGATACAATTTGTATAATTAGAGTTTTAAATTTTCAGGTATAAAAGTTTTGAATTTTACATTTCAAAATTTTCAATTCTTGCTTTTACTATTTTTGGGGTAATATCTCAATAAGAAACCCGAAAAATTTCAATACTAAGTTTAAATGAACTCAATTGAATCTACTAATTTTTTCTACTTTTAGTTAAACTTCTAAATTTCACATTTTAAAATTTTTAATTTTTAATTTTATTAATTTGGCGCTAAAATATCAATTAGAGTTACCAAAAAATACTTTCAAAACAAGATGAAGCATTATTCATTCAATTATGATTATTGGGTTTTCAATTTTTTGAACTAAATTTTTTAAATTTATCATTTTGTGTAGCTTAAATTTATAATTTAAATTCTCCGATGACAAATTCATGTTTATAATGTTCGTAATGTTCTGTCTGTGAATATTTACCTAAAAGGTTTAAAAATTTTAAACCTCCACTTTTATTATTCTTTGGAATCAAGAAAATTGTTAAAAGTTACCGGAGTGTTAAAAAATCTTTAAAATCTACATAAAATTTGAACTTTGATCGACTATAACTCCGTCATTTTTTCTTAAAATTGATTCAAAGACCGACGGTTCGAAAGGTAATTGGTAATTTAATTACCTTTGCAACCGTACCCTATTTATTACATTTGGAATACCTGGTCTCTTTACAGGTGAGTTTAAGTGACATAAAACCTCGAAAATGACATTTTTGTTGCTACAGGAAAACTGCACGAGGGAAAAAATTATAGCTATGACTTTTTTTTCTTAAGAAATACCTAAAAATCAAAAAAAAATTGTTTGGTGCGATTGACAATTTCAGTGTAGACCAGTGTTATATGGAATTAATGATATTTCCATTTATCGACAATTGAAAATCTCTAAATTTCCAAATTTTAAATTAGAATTATATAAAAAACAATTTCATATACGTTATGGTAATAATAGATAATAATAGTATTAATAATAACATGTGACCGACGGTATGGCTTGGTGGTGAGAATACTTGGTCTGAGGTCGCAGATGTTAAGTATGTCAGTGCGAAGATGGGTGACCCTCTGTGAACGAAGTGACCATGCGATGTGTTTTCACCACGTTGAAGATATACCGAGCGGTAGGCTTGACGCCGAGGTAAACCGGTGTGGATTGTCGATTAATTGTCATCCATAAAAAGTATTTCTCGTGGACTCTTGTCGAGTGCGTAAGGCCAATAGGGCAGGAGTATAAGCAATAAAAAAAATAACTTATGTGGAATTTATTTTTTTAACTTAAATTAAATTTTAGTTGTACTAGGAGTAAATGATCATGCAAAGGTGAATAATTGAATTAAATCTCATGTTTATTTAAAGGATTTATTATAATAATTTTAAATTAGAAAAAAATTTTTCCGCCCTTGTTCACAATTACTATTTCCCCACGGTTCATTCCGCCTCTCCCTCCTCGGTTTCTTCCGCCTCTGCTTCTTTTTGGATAGTTTCCATCTGAAATATAAATAATTTTCATTTTATTCTTCATAAATGTTGTGCTTTATCATGAGTTAGAATTTATGAAGTGGCACCCTGCTTCATCAATTTCTATCAAAAATAATTATAAATATCATTTATAGTAATATTAGTTATTACAAATGATATCCTAAAAGGATCTTAAAAACCAATTTCTTTAAAAATTAGAGTTACTTTATTGCTACAATTCGAAAAATACCTTTTTCTCTTGATACTAACAATGCTTATAAACTCAAGATGAAATACGTTGAAAAAGATTTTAGTAATATCTGATTTTGAGAAAATGAGGAAAGTTTTATACAAAACCAACTTTATTTTTTTACAGGAACCGTCTGAGAAAATCAGTACATTTGTAAAACATAAGTGATTCGCTTTTATTTTACTAATAGAATAACTTTCTCGGATATTTTGGATTAAAAAATTTAAATATTTTTTTTCCTAAATTATTTGTACTATAATATTTCTTCACATATATCATTTTCAATGTATAAGAAACAAATCATACCCATTTTTTCGCAGTTCTCATTTGAATAGAAAATAAAAATTTGTAACTTTCTTTGTGAAAATGGTAAATTGATATATTATATTAGGTTACTATACTTCTTTTAACAACTTTTCTGAACAAATAAGTATAATTATAATAAAATGAAAAGTACACTGAATTAGCAATTTTCTCATTTTTTTCGCACTTCTCATTTGGGTAGAAAATAAAAATTTGTCGTTTTCTTTGTGAAAATGGTAAATTTATATATTAGACTAGGTAACTATACTTTATTGAACTAATTATGTGAACAAATAAGTATAATTATAATGAAATGAAAAGTACAATGAAATAACAATTTTCTCAAGGTTACGAAAAATTTAAGCATTCGAGTATATCTGAGGCACGGACGTTGAGGACCTAGGTGAGAGAAAGTGAGAGAAGGGGTAAAATTTCAGAATTTTACCCTTTCCAAGATGTGACCGTCCAATGGCTCAACATTCTTCTCCCACCTAGGCGCTCAACGTCCGTGCCTCAGATATACTCAAATGGTTTTTTTTTCGAAACCTTGAAAAAATTGCTAATTCAGTGCACTTTTCATTTCATTATAATTGTACTTATTTTTTCATATAATTAGTTAAATAAAGTATAGTAACCAACTTTAATACATTAATTTACCATTTTCATAAAGAAAACGACAAATTTTTATTTTCTACGCAAATGAGAGGTGCGAAAAAATGTGCATGGTTTGTTTACATTTCATGTTTGTTTACATTTCACATGTTGGACTTGCCCTTAACAGAAGACCACTTAATAAATTCTGACCCGCGTAAAAAACGAACTATGGGAAAAAGCTATCAAAAGCTGGCAAAAGATGGGAGAAGATTTTCGCCATTGTTTTTAAGTTTATCCCATACTTTAAAGAATTGCAAAAAGCTCACAAACCATTGCTTATGAGCCTTTCCCATACTTTTCTTTAATATCATATAACATTTCTAAAATCTTGCCAAAGTATTGCAAAAATATGGGGATAAAATAAAGTCAATTTTTTCTAACTTACTTCTTATTTTTCTCATTTTTTTTCTGAAAATCATTGCAAAACAATGGGAAAAAGATTAAGAAAGAAAAAATTTATTTTTCTCATTTTTTCATCTTTAAAAATTAGATTTTTAAAGTATTGCAAAAATATGGGAAAAATATACGAACAAAATTAATCAATTTTTCTCGTTAGTTTAGCTTTAAAAATCTGATTTTTGAAGTATTGCAAAAATATGGGAATAAGATTTTAAAAGAAACAATCAATTTTCCTCTATTTTTCAACTTTAAAAATTGGATTTTTAAGGTATTGCAAAAACATGGGAAAAAGATTTTGAAATAAAAAATCAATTTTCCTTTATTTTTCAACATTAAAAATTGGATTTTTAAAGTATTTTCCTCTATTTTTCAATTTTAAAAATTTGAGTTTTAAACACGGAGAGAAATCTGCTGCGATTTGCGCATGAGCAAGTCCATAGGAATATAGTATGGACACTTCCAAGCAAAAACTATAAGATTCCATCTGAATATCAGGTGAGATTCATACAATAATACCTCGCTCACTTAGGATTTTTGCTTGAAAGCGTCTGTTACTATATTCCTAACGACATGCTCATGCGTAAATCGCACCAGATTTCTCTGCGTGAAGTATTGCAAAAATATGAGAAAAAGATTTTGAAAGGAAAAATCAATTTTCCTCTATTTTTTAACTTTAAAAATTTGATTTTTAAAGTATTGCAAAAATATGGGAAAAAGATTGTGAAAGGAAAAATCAATTTTTTTCATTTTTTCAAATTTAAAAATTAGATTTTCAAAGTATTGTTAATATATGGGAAAAAGATTGGTAGAGAAAAAATGAATTTTTATCGTTTTTTCAGCTTTAAAAATTTGATTTTTGAAGTATTGAAAAAATATGGGAATAAGATTTTGAAAGAAAAAATCAATTTTCCTCTATTTTTCAACTATAAAAGCAAATTTCTAAAGTTGAAAAATAGAGGAAAATTGATTTTTTCTTTCAAAATCTTATTCCCATATTTTTGCAATACTTCAAAAATCAGATTTTTAAAGCTGAATAACGAGAAAAATTTATTTTTTCTTTCAAAATCTTTTTCCCATATTTTTGCAATACTTTAAAAAACAAATTTTTAAAGTTGAAAAATAGAAGAAAATTGATTTTTTCTTTCAAAATCTGTTTCCCATATTTTTGCAATACTTTAAAAATCTAATTTTTAAAGATGAAAAAATGAGAAAAATAAATTTTTTCTTTCTTAATCTTTTTCCCATTGTTTTGCAATGATTTTCAGAAAAAAAATGAGAAAAATAAGAAGTAAGTTAGAAAAAATTGACTTTATTTTATCCCCATATTTTTGCAATACTTTGGCAAGATTTTAGAAATGTTATATGATATTAAAGAAAAGTATGGGAAAGGCTCATAAGCAATGGTTTGTGAGCTTTTTGCAATTCTTTAAAGTATGGGATAAAACTTAATAACAATGGCGAAAATCTTCTCCCATCTTTTGCCAGCTTTTCATAGCTTTTTCCCATAGTTCGTTTTTTACGAGGGGACTCTCATACATTCCCTTCAAAAAACATGTTTAAAACTATTGAATTTACTTTTTCCTTCAAATTTCCTTCTCCAATTGTCCCTACTTCTGCTTCTATCTCTCGTATCCATACTTCTATCTCTTTTTGCATCCTTCTTTCTCTCTTCACCACCTCTCCCTATTCTTCTTTCTCCATCACTTCGCACACTTCGCTCTCTTGTCTCCATACTTCTATCTCTTTTTGTATCCTTGTTTCTTTCTTCACCACCTCTCCCTTTTCTTCTTTCTCCATCACTTCGCATACTCTGCTCTCTACTTCTGCTTCTCTTTCTCGTCTCCTTGCTTCTATCTCTACGACTTTTATCTGGTTTCCTTTTTTCAGCTTTCTTTTTCTTCATCTTTCTTATCTTCTCCATCTCTTTGCCCTCTTCTGTTTCCCTCATAACCTATGACAATAGAAACAATTTTTAATTTGCTGATTTTATTTAAATTCATGCAGGATGAATAGGTTAAAAATTTAAAATCATGTTGAACATTTTTTTTCTTGTTCTTTAGGACAAATAAAGAGACACATATTTTATTGTTGTACGAAAAAAAATTTTTGGACGAGTTACGAGAATTTGAAAATTTTAGGCAGAGTGATTTTTTCAATATGTTCGATGTTTGCTACAATGCCTCGAAAGTCGCTAGAATTTTCATTCTGTAAAAAACATTATTTAAAAAAAAATCTTGTTGACTTTCAAGGAGTTGTAGCGCACATCACACCTGTTAGAAAAAGTTCGTTTTGTTATCTGCACGGAGAGAAAAATCTGCCTTTTATAGTATAGAAAGGTTTACATTTAATGCACAGAAATTTTCTATGCTATATAGGCATGAAATTTGAGTAATTATAGTACAATCGTATGTCTTTTTAGCATGAAACTTGTCTATGCTAATAAAGTTTGTCATATAGCCTCTTATTACATACTTATTATACTTTTAATCCAACGGCGCCATGCGAAGATCGCACATAACATCATCCTACTATTTTTGCATAAGTTCTATGCTTTTTCGGGGATAGACTCTTGCAACTGGCGATTAGGGCAGTTCCAATTAAGTAAAGGTGGGCGTGGCCTAATCGCCAGTTGCAAGAGTCTATCCCCGAAAAAGCATAGAACTTATGCAAACATAGTAGGATGATGTTATGTGCGATCTTCGCATGGCGCCGTTGCTATTAAACTACATGTTTTATACTATAGAAGCATATATACTATGCTTTTTTAGTACGGACAAATACTATACTAAAAATTCTCAAATCTTTGCTCTATTAGTATGAAAAGTTTACAGAAAAATAGCAGCAATCTATTTCATACTATAAAAGGCAGATTTTTCTCTCCGTGTGGTAACCACAAAAAAATTTTCAGAATTTTAAAAAACGCTGTTTTTGAGAAAATAGATTTTTTTGATTTTTAAAAAAATAGCTGCCATTTTGATAATATTCAAAAATTTTTTAATTTTCAAGTTTACAAAGAAACAGCTCGAAAAACAGTACTAGAAGCAAGAAGCATAATTGAAAAATATTAATTGTTGAAAAAAATTTGTCAGGCGTTATACTGAGAAATCATTCTGCCTAAAATTTTCAAATTCTCAAAACTCAGTCAAATGATTTTTTGTCGCAAAACAAAAAATTCTTGTCTCATTATTTATCCTAAAGAAAAAGAAAAAAAATGTTAAATATGATACAGAATTTTCAATCAATTCAGCCTGTATTTTTTTAGGCAGTATTTTTATAACAAAACATTTATTTTCTTAAAAATCTGAAATACTCGAATGTTATTTCATTAAAAAATTTTATTTATAATTAGTTAATACTTGAATAATATTTTATTAAAGTATTTATTATCAAGTTGACTAAATTTTTATATAAAATACTCAGTTTCTGCCCATCATTTTTTGGAATTTTCCTGTCAAATATTTACCAATAAATCTTTTAATTGTTAAAACACTTCAATTTCCTGTTTTACAATATTTTAAAAGGTTCTACATTTAATTCTACATAAATAAAATCCGACTTGTGCTAAACATAGCTTAAAACTTGACAATTCATAAATAATTATTTTTTTCGTTCTCTAATCTTCGAATTTCTCATTTTTAAATTTGGGACTCCTAACTTTGCTGCATTGGCAATCAAATGCTAGTTGGATGTAAGGAAACTACTCCGATACCAAATTTTTAGTGCAAGTTATTACAATTACTGAATTTTTAATTTTGTGATCCTCAAAATTTTTAATTCGACTCTACAAAATTTGGGAATACATATTTTACTATTTTGGTAATAAAATTTTATTTCCCTGTCCTCTTTTTCCTAAATTGTCTAATATACTAAATGTCAACTGAACTTTATTTTACTCAAAAATTTTAATATTCCACTTTAAAATTTATAATTCCTTACTTTACTATTTTGGCCATAAGATTTCAATCAGAGATACTTACAATACCTTCATACCAAGTTTTGGTTCAATATATTACAAAATGCAGTGTTTATAATTTCAGTTCTCTGATGACAAATTCTAAACCGCAGAACCTGAAAATACCTTCGTACCAAAGTTTAGAACAATTTATTGCAATGATTGATTTTTCACTTTAAAAGAAAAATTTATTTAAAATAGAAACAAATTTACAACTTTAAATCTATTAATTATTTTTTAAATTATAATGTTAAAATGCGATTGCCTGGTCTCACAAATCTGCCTGAATAATGTTTAGTAAAAATCTGACGAAAAATAATATAAATTGGAATTTTTTATTTTTTTGAAAAAGTGCCATCTTCTGTTCACGTTAACATTTTTTAATTATGTAAGGCCTATACTTTAAGTTACCCTACCATCTGAAAAACTGATGAGTTTCACTGGGTTTAGTCAAGACGTCTTTGCATGATGCGCGCACAAAAAGTAACTTTTTTAACGATATTTTAATTAATCCTTATTACTACTTGAAACGAAAAAAAACATGATTTTTCGAGTTTTGAGCAATGTACAGGCAAAAGTCTAATTCTATTTATATAGATATTATAAGGAATTGTTACTTTCCTACAGAACAACAATTATTAAAAAAATTAGAATCCAGTTCAATAACTTTTATTTTCTTAAGTTGTGCATCTTACTTTATATGCAGCTGCTCGAGATATTTTATTTTGCCCACCACTGCGTCAGCGGCCATGTCTGACTCTTTTTATCTGCAATTTTTTTTCAATTTATTAAAAAGTCATGTACGTCATTTTGAAAAATGAAATACATCTTAACAGGACCCATGAAAATATCACAATTGTCATTGTCCCTAATTGTTAAAGTCCCAAACTGCCTAAATCTTTAATTGTCAATATCCCCAAATTATCAACAAATCCAAACTGTAAATTCAGAAAGGACAATTTTCAAATTTTCATGTGTCCCATTTTAATGTTATTAAATGTTTTTGGGATGAATCATTACTGGATAAAAGCACATGTCAAAACTTAAAGTTTATTAACTGCCAAGAACTATTGTAAATTTTTGCCTTACATGTAAGTAACAAATCTTTACAAAAAAATTGTCTGGTTTAAAAAATAAACTAGTAGACTACAATATTTATGTTTAATAAATTTGCACTCATTTTAACAGTTTTTTAATTATAAAAAAGTTTAAGGGGTATAAACTTATTTGTACAATTATCCACCTGATATACTTACGATTTAATTCATTTTAAAAACCATTTTGTTTTTGTACTCACAGAAATTTCATCGGCTTTCTCCTCGCCTCCCCCGGCTCCACTTTCTCCATTCAAAGCTCCTTCAGGGGGAACAAAAGTAACCTATAAAGTCAAAAATGTGCAAACAATTATCCACCTGATATATTGACGATTTAAATTACTTTTAAAAACATTCTGCTTTCGTACTTACAGTAGTATTAGCAGCTTCACTACCTCCACTCTCTCTTTCAATTGTAATCAATTCTCCTCCTTCAGGGAGGACAAGAGACGTCTGTAAAAATTGTTTTATTATAGTTTGAAAATCAAGAGGTTGATTCTATTTCAATTTATGCAGGCTGAACATGTTAAAAATTCTAAATCATGTCTAACATTTTTTTCTTGTTCTTAAAGACAAATAAATAGACACGTATTTTTTTGTTTTGCCGAAGAATTTTTTTTGCAGAGTTACCTAAAAATTTGCCTAAAATTTCCAAATTTTAGGCAAAATGTGATTTTTGAGCAAAACGTCTGACAAATGTTTTTCAAATCATTTTAATTTTTTCAAAAATTAATATTTTTTAATTATGCTTCTTGCTTCTAGTAGTGTTTTTCGAGCTGTTTCTTTGTAAACTTGAAAATTTAAAAAAATTTTGAATCAAAATGGCAGCCATTTTTTGAAAAATAAAAAATTTGTTTTCTCAAAAACAACGTTTTTTAAAATTTTGAAAATTTTTTGTGGTTACCCGATAACAAAACGAACTTTTTTCAATCAGTTTGATGTGCGCTAAGACGCCTCGAAAGTCGATAGAATTATTTCTTTAAAATAATGTTCGCTACAAAAAAAATTGCTTCTACGTTTGAGACGTTTTAGTGCACATCAAACGTATTGGAAAAATTTCGTTTTTATATCTTGTAATCACAAAATGATTTGAAGAATTTTCAAAGATGAGGTTTTTGCAAAAAAAAATTTTTGGGATGAATTACGAGAATTTGGAAATTATAGTCAAAAAGTGATTTTTGAGAAAAAAATTTATAAATATAATTTATAATATAGATAATATACCTTATAAATTATCTCAACAGAAAAAATTTTATTATAACACCTTGCGTCAAAAACTCGAATTAAGCGCAGGTTTTTACGTTCTACAGATTAAAAGGAGTGGAAATTGTAATTTTGGTTACAGTTGCTCCCTCCCCAACAGCACTTTAGTCGAGTTTTTGACGCAAAATGTTATAAAAAATTATATGTGGAGCATGGGCGCAAATAAGGAAATCTCGATTTATATGATTGCCGCACTCGCTCGTAACGTTAAATTCACACGAGTCTCGATTTCCTTACTTTTGCGCCCTTGTCACAAAAATAACTATTTTCTTACCGAACAAAAATATTTGACTGAATTTAAATCTATCTTTTAATGACCCGCATATGCATACCTACTCAATTATATATGCGCAATTGTCAGTCATACGCATTTCCTACATGCTAACGCAAATAAGAAATTTGTAATGCACGATCCATTAATGTTAAATAATTTATTTCAAATAATAATAGTAATAATATTTCTCTACTTACATCTGATTTATTCGTCTGATCCTCAGACATGTCGCCGAGATTAGAATTCTGAAAATATTCATTATTTTAAATATTCACAAGAAAAGAAATGCATAATATGTAAAAGAGAATTAATTATATTTCGCAGCAATTTTATCTCTTACGAACTAAAGTAAGCATCAAGTTTTCAAAAGTTGATAAATATACTTTCTAATGCGTTGAGATATAAGATAATAGATTTCCTTCTCTCGTGGAACAGAGTATATATATATATTTATTGCAATTTTTCTACCTTACAAATTAGATAACTTTAATTGTAACCTGGGAAATATGTATATATTTTTAAATTTATCAAAATAACAAAATACTAATTTCATTGATAATTTTTGTAAAATATAAACACTCCTCAAGTATTCAAGTGTAAAAATAACTGTAAAAATAATTTTCCTATCAAATAAGTATCAACATTTTTTAATTAATAGAAATAAAAGACTTTTGACACTTAATATTGAACTTTCCCTTACCTCTTCTTCCTACATTTATTCACTAAAAATTTGAGAATTTTTATTAGTCAGAAATATCACTGACTAATTTAATTAAAAATTCCCTGACTTTTCCCTCACTAATTATAAAATGTCTTGCTGACTTTTCTCCTATTTCCCTGACAAAATTTTTTTTCTCGGACTTTTCAGTTTTCCTTGACCAGTGTCCACCATATTGACAATAAAAATACCGTTTTTTTGTTTTTCAAGAAATATTTTCATATTAACAATTAATTTTTGAAATTATTTAATTTGTCGTTAAAAATGGAATATGAAATCAAAAAAATCTATTGCACTTTGATTTCAGGATGGAAAATTTTTTTTTAATTTGAGATATATAATTTTTATCTTACTTAGATACGCCCCTTAGTAATAGACTTTGGCTGCTTAACAGTGGCTTAAGAAACGCCTATTGGAAAGTTATTCATTCATTCATTACACTTGTGCCCTAAGCGTCCACCATTTTTAATACCAACAACGATGGCGAATACTTCTAAAGACAGTAATAAAAATTACGGAGTGGCTATTTCGCCCGTCGTGGGCGAAATAGATACGACTGTGTGAACTGGCTATTTCGCCCGTCGAAATGAATGTGTTTTAGAAGACGGGCAAAATAAGAAAAATAGATTATTTCGCCCGTTCAAGATAAAATCGAGTATCTGGAAGACGGGCGAGTATATTATTTCGTCCGTTAAGTATATAGACAGCTGTTTTTTAGATAATGAGAAAAAATAATTTTACTTTTTTTAAATATAACAAATAAGATGGATAGAAAAAAGACGTCTGAGCATAGGTCTAATATTATTTATTTATATCTTTTGGAGTATTTGGTTTAATAAAATAGAAGAAATTTAAATAAAAAAAGTTCTTAAAAATTCTTTAAATTCTTAAAATTAATACTTAATTATTTTCTATTTTTTTTCAAAAAATTTTATTAATTAAAGTTTTGAGAATATTTGTAACATAAAATTTGTTTGTAATTATTAACTTGAAGATTTTTCAAATATTTATTTTACACGTTTTTGAGACGTGACTTTAAAGAATAATAATTATTTTATCTAATAAATTGTATTGGAAAAAAAATTAATATATTTATAGAGGTATTAATTACTATTATTAAATAATTAAAAAAATTTAATATTTTATAGTAATGGTAAATAAATATAATTAAAATTATAAAAAAATTAATCTAATATTAAAATTATAAATTATAATTATTAAATTTAACTAATTAAAATTACGATGTTGAAGTCGAAAACAATTAAAATTGATCGTCATCGATTTAAAAATATTAATATTTTTTCAAATAATTAATAATATTTTTTAATATTTTTTATAAATTTTTCTTATAAAAATTGTTGACGAAAAAATTGCAAAAAACTTTTTCTTAAAAATTGAAAAAATCATTTTAAAAAATTTTTTTCATGAAAAATGAAAAAAAAATTTTCTTAAATTTTGTTTATTAAACTTTGGTAATAAAAATTGTGGATTTTAATTTTGTAATTTAAATAAGAATTCAAAAATCGACTATTTCTGAAATTTTTGTATATTTGCATTTCTAAATTCAACGAGTAAATCAAATTGAAGACAATCAAAATAAAGAATGTCATATGAACTACTTTCGATATCAAATAGATTTTCAAACAACGCACCGTCGTTTTCAATATTTAAAGAATATACTATACGGAGTATAATCTCACATTGATATATAAAACCATGATTCTGCTGAGAAAGAAATCAGAAAAACCCTTTTTTTTATCGAAACACAAAAAATTATTGAGACCATCAAATTTGTTTATCAAATATATGATATTTAACATAAATTGCAAAATAAAAGTTAAAATAATTTTAGTTTGTAAATTGAAATATACAACAGCTGTTTATACCTAGCGGACTAAATATTGTATTTTGATTATTTCGCCCGTTTTTGTTTAAACATTTCACGGACGAAATAATATACTCGCCCGTCTACCAGATACTCGATTTTATCTTGAACGGGCGAAATAATCTATTTTTCTTATTTTGCCCGTCTTCTAAAACACATTCATTTCGACGGGCGAAATAGCCAGTTCACACAGTCGTATCTATTTCGCCCGAGCGGGCGAAATAGAAACAACCTAAAAATTATTGGTATGTACGCTTTTCATTATCGACAGACATAATTATGTTTCTGCATTCTTTTCTTTTGTTCTAATATTAATTTAAGTGTATACCACATTTTGTGTAAGTGAAATTTTCATACACTTCAACAACTTCAACTTCTTTGACAAATAAATTTTATGAACTCAGCAAATTTCGTAAATGTAAATATTAATCTACATCTGGCACTTTATAAATCATTTTTCTCATGTATTATTCTAATAAAAACAACAATATATTAACAACTGTTACTAATAAATATATTATTTTCAATTGAAAAAGTTGATTTACTTTTCAAATCACATATATACGTATAACGATATTTTTTGGTACTTTTATTTTTATAATTATTTAATGATGCTAATATTTAAGTGGGCGTTAATTTCTTCATAAAAAACGTAAATATTGCTCATATTGTTCAATAACAGAAGAATGTCAAAAGTATAATATATTAAACATGAATCAACCAATGCTTCTTATTGCAATACATTGGAAGTTTGCAAAAAAATATTATTTGTTCCCTTTAATAAATAAACTTGCAGTTCAAAAGTATATCATTAAAATTTAATATAGCAAATACATATTTCTAAATTATTTCTAGAACACTGTTTATAAAGTATTAAAGACTATTGTTTTCATTTTAATGTTTTTAAACACAACATTTTAGCAATACATATTTTAAACATTTTGAAGAACAAATAATATAATACAAAGTGTGACATACGTTTTTGAGAAATATGTTTATCTGCAACTACTCAGCTGTCACGCCACGAAGAAAAGTTTTGCGCAACACAACCCGACCTATAGGGTGCTACTGCTAGTGCGAGACAGAAACTGAAATTAACGCAACTGGTCGCACGCAACGCACAACAAACGTAATGAGAAATATGATTATCTTACTGCAGGTTTAATAGTATCGTTAAAGAAACAAACTTTTACATCACCAAAGAACAATAATATACACACACAAAACACTGTAGCCATGCGAGATTCTACGAACTTTTACGCAAAACTATACGATCACGAACTATACTAGATTGTCACTTTCCTGAGGTGTGCAGAATGGTGGTGTGTTTGGGTGGGCGAATTCTGGAAACGAGTTAATTCATATTTTGACATATAGGATTAGACACTGTCCTCAGCGCCTCACCTCCACTTGTGTATTTTCTTCTAATTTTCCCCCAATTCTCAAAACTGTAGCACGGTACAGTGGAACCAACGTATAGTCAATGCAATAATGAACGCATTTAGATATCGAATCGTGTATCGTCTCGAGCATTTGTTTTTCAGTGAATTCATAAATTCATACAAGTATATATTATTTAATTAATCTGTATTATATATATATATATATATATATACATAATATAAATTGCGATTTTTCGCTTGATTACTGAATTGGATCTCTACCACGACTAGTTTACAAGAAGTGTTCAGAGAGATAGGTTTGCAATTTTTTTTATCTATTTGCTGTTTTCCCGTCCACCATTTTTTTCGTTCAACCATTTTTGGTCAGTACTTAAAATAAGTCTTATTTACGTCCTAATTTTTATAAAAGTAAAAATTTGACTATTTATTCATTTACAACTGCTGAATAAATTTTATAGTAATATAACAAAGCCCATGTACGATACCAGATATATTCGGTTGAATATTTCTTTTTCGTTCTTTACATTGGATTTGTCCATAAAAAATAACTGGGTTCAAAATTCGAAAATTTATGGATTTTATAGTATTACAAGTAAAATTAAACACAAGAATATTTTCCTTTTTAATGAAAGGAAACGTTATAAAAAATAATTACCTTATTAATTTAAATAGTTTTGAAAATGTTTTTATAGACAAAAAAATTATTAATAAAGTTCAATATTCCCTAATGTATTGCCATTTATAACACAGTCACACAAAAAGAAAAAAGTTGTCTGTTTCTTGAACAACACATACCTTTCCTCTATAGTATTTTGGCCCGCTGAAAATGAATATGAAGTCGTATTTGCTCCATCACCCTCTATTTTTTTTTAAATCGAAAAATCCACCCTTAATCGGACATATTCAATCTCAGGAGATAAAAAATTTAAATAACACATTTTTTTCGAAACAGAACCTTACACATATGTATTTTTGACTACTAACTAGAAAAAAAGGCCGGAATTACTCTGAATTTTTTTTAAATCGAAAAAATCACCCTTAAATCAGACAAATTCAAATTTAAGAGACAAAAAATTTAAATAATAGATTTTTTAAAAACAGAACCTTACACCTACCCTTAACTGTGAAGATTTAAGCGTTCCAGGAAAAAATAAGTTAAAGATATAAAGTAAATTAAAATTGAATGACTTCATTTAGATGACAATGCTTCAAAAAAACACGTGAGTGTAAGGTTCAGTTTGTTAAAAAAATCTGTCATTTAATTCTCTTATCTCCTAAGTTTGAATTCTTCTGATTAAAGGTGGTTTTTTCGTTTTAAAAAAAACGGAGGGTGATGCAAAAATTCTAAATTTGTTTTTGACTTAGTAGAGTGACAATACGTAGGTATAAGGTTATGGTTTTAAAAAAATCTGTTATTTAAATTTTTTATCTCTTAAGATTGAATTTGTCCGATTGAGGTTGGATTTTTCGATTTAAAAAAAATAGAGTGTGATGAAGCGATTCCGACTTCATATTCGCGGGACAAAATACTATAGGAAAGGTATGTCTAGTTCAAGAAACAAACAACTTTTTTTATTTTGTATGCCTGTGTAATTTTACATCCTTTTGTAAAATATATTTCAGTAACAAGAAAATAACAATTTTTGGAATTAATACTCGCAAAATTGTTTAATACTTATTTTGAAATTCTTTTTAACTTATTAGCACATCGCGTAAAGGTATTATTATATTCTTAAATTCCACATATGTTTATCAACGGAAAATAATTTTTTAAAGATTATTGTTAAATAATAATTCCTAAACAACAAAATATATTCAACAAATTGTAGAATATATTACTCTCTAAATAAGAATCAGTCAAAATCTATTAATTTTCCAGTGGCTCCATTCTCGCAATTTAATCAATTAAATTTGACTGACCAATCAGTGAAAAATGACTGAGGTTTCAGTTATTTTTTACTGATTGGTCAGTTAAAAAATGAGATGAAATTTTCATTACTAGTTACTGAAATTTTCAGTCATTTTGCTTCCTCGTGGAGGGTGCTTTGTAGTCCTTTCGTTTATAAAACTTTTCAAAGTGGCGGAAACAAATTTTTTTCTTTATAGAAACATGTTATATGAGATCCTGATCAATTGTCCGGATGTATGTATGTGTGTGTATGTGTGTGTGTGTGTGGATCCCTTTTTTGTTTAGAAGATAACTTTAACAGGTTTTAATGGATTTAGATAAAATTTGGTAGGCTCATTTATCATATTAATATCTCAAATCTGACCAAAGGATTTTAAAAAATACCCAAAAAAAAAAATTTTATCGTCTTTTTTTCAAAAACTTTTTTTTAATCGAAAAAATTTTTAAATAGAAAAATTTAAGGTTATATATAATAAAATTGTATTCCTTACGTCAAGACGAATCGATCGATATATATAAAGTATACATTTGAGGTAAATTTAAAGAATTAATGAAAGTTAAAAAATCAAAAATTCACATTTTGGCAATAAAATTTTGCTTTCTCCACGAGGAAGCAAATTTTTTTGCTGATCGTAAAGAGGAAGCAAAATGTTCATGTAATGAACATCTGAATTTTCAACTTGTTTTAATTGACGTTGTCAAATAATTAGAAAATTTGGAACATTTGTTTTATAATATATGGATATGATTTTATTTATTCGTAATAAGTATATACAAACATGAAGCTGTAAATAAAATTAACATGTACCCTACAAGCATGACCAGTATAGAATATATATTGTCATCTAATTACTGGCTGTATAAGCCTTCATAAATATAATATACACGCATGAAATTTTTAAATCTATCATAATCTGGAACCCCATAAAAGGACGAGCTATGAGCTTCTCGCCGCTTTATTGTTGTTATTATGTGTTACCCATCCCTCTTAAGTTCGTGACTGTTGAATGTGATTATAAAGAGAAAAAAAGAATAAGCTTTCTGGATTTGATAGAAGAAAGTATCATTAAAGAGGAAATAAAATCCGTAAAAAATTTCTTTTATGGAATATATAAAATATCTTACAATTTCTAGTAAGTATAGAAATATATATACATATGTTTTTTTTTATAATATATTGCTTCCTCATGGAAAGCATTGTTTTTATGTATCTTTTACTTTCTTTATATTATTATATCATGCATGAAAATACAAGTACATTTTTTAAAATAAAATAAATGTATGCACATTGCAGAACAGTGCTATAATATCAAGTGCTATAATATTAGTATACATTATTTGATTGTTAAAAAATGAAAAATAAATAATTGAATATCAGAAAAGAAAATTTCAACTTGTCGAACTGACAAAGGAGAGTGCACATTAACTGTGCCTATGCCCATAAAGAAAATAGTTTACTTTTACAAATTGTTTATAACATTATTTTCTGATTAAACATTTGGAAAAATATATTTGAATCTTGTATTTACATAATTACTTATTATAAAATTAAAGTAAAGAATACAAAAAATAAATTTATAAAAAATTTTTCAATATTGTGAACGAATGTCTGTCATAAAAGTGGTTACATATTCCTCATCTAATGCAAAACAAAAAACAATTTAAAGTATTATGATGAATATTTTTCACATGCCCAAGTAACACTTTAAATTTTAAGATTATGTAAGTGGTTGCATATGCAACACAAAGATGTCTGTAAAATCTGATCTAATACTACACCTTAAAAAAGTAATCATCACTCTACACGATTTGTCTATCATTTCGATCTTATTTGAATACATGTTTTTCTCTTAAATGGAATAGAAATTCTCCATTTGAGAATTATCCTTAAAAATTTTTTGACTTAAATCCAAGTTAACCAAAAGTTTTGTTTACATTTGTATACAATTGTGGTTATGTATTGACAAAATGTATTATTTATATATTTTTTATATAATTGCATTATGGGTAAGGTTACAAAAAATTTACACGTATATAAAATCAATTACACGAATTGAGATTCTATAATGATAATTCTATCTATAATGTTGATATGAGAAATGATAAATTGATTTAATCACATTTTTCGTTCTTCCTTTCTTGAAATATTTGAAAATTTGAAAAGGAACATTGTGATTGAATAATAAATAAATAAATAAAAAATAAAAATTTTCTACAATGTATTGGAATATTCTTATTTTCAGAGGAAATGTTGAGAGAATATTAGAAGAGGAATTTTTTTCTTTAAATATCACATGACTTTTTGGGTGTATGTGATTGAACTTGAATAATAATTTTGTTCTTCTATTTTAAATTTTATGCATTTTGAAATAGTTAAATTTGTTTACGTTTGTTTGTTTTCTTAAAGTTTGGTTTTGTTATATTTCTTTAATATTTATTATTATTATTTATTATATTATACATATATTATATAATATTAATAATATTGTAAGTATATTTCTTAAAATAAATGACATTTTACTTTTCTCATTATATTTGTTAATATTGAAAATTATAATTCATTAAAAAAATTTTTAACTTGTTATATAATTTATTATTATTAAACTATAAATACTTTGATTTATTCTTTTTAGTGCTTACCGTGTTCATCTAAATAATAGAGAAAGCAATAAATGTAATTGTTTAAAAATAATATTATTGTCAAGAGAGTTATGTTTGAGACAGTTTTTTAATATTGACAAACTATAAATATGTACTTTAACGAAGCAGATAATGTAGAATAATTGTAGAATTCAAAAAATAGTGACATTGCTTTAAAGATGTGAAAATTTCATAGATAGGAATTACTTCTTCTACACTGCCCCGTGTGGAAAACTTTATGGAAAGTCTAGAGTCCAATGATTTTCCGATCAGCAATAAACAAGACCGTCTATTCTAGACGATCTGGTAGGGGCCTCACTATGGACTAATCAGACGGTCTTATTTGAAAATGTTTCAAGTCAAATATGTCCGTCTTGTAAGTCGCTGCGTAGACCGTCCTTATTTGCCAATGACCGTACCTAAACGCTACTTTTTTTTTTGCTAATTGTATTACTTTCTAATGAAAAATAATAATTTCCTTAACATATTTAAGTATTTAAAAATAATAATATTAATAATTTTATTAGATTTATATCATTCATATCATTAATTTTTTATCATCTATATCATAATTATTTATATTACATTATTTACTTTTGTTATCATTATATTATTATTATTTAATTATCTATGAAATATACATATATATTTTTAATCAAATGCAGCGAAATTTTTTTGAAGTTTTTATATATTATATCTATATATTATAGATGTAATATAATCATACATAATCAATTAATAAAAATTTAATGAAAATAATAATAAAATTAAATTATATATTTTATAAAAAAAATAATGACAATATTAATGATATAAATATAATAAAATTATTAATATTATTATTTTTTTTATATACTTAAGTACATTAAGGAAATTAATATTTTGTAAAAGAAAACAATATAATTAACAAAAAAAACAATAAATTCAACAGAGAAAATGTTTTTTTATTGCTTTCTTAACGTTTTCTTATTATATTAAGTATTTTATGTGTATACTTTAAAACTACTGAATAATATTGAGTTCCGCATTTCTAATCATCTACATGAATTCCCTCGAAAGTTGTTAAGTATTCATAGATGACGAGAAGTTGAAATTAATAATATTCACCTCTTTCAGAGTAAAAAGTATATTACGAAATACAAAAAATAAACTAAAAATTATTCAGGAAATAATGTAGAATTAATATCTAAAGAGAACCGAGATGTCTATAAAGTTTTACCCCAGCAGATTGGAATCACCAAACGATCGTTGAGTACGGTGATGAACAGTGATTTGCTGATAAAAACAATAGTTTAATACATTTTTTTAATATATAACCGCGAAGGTCACCATCCATCACCGTGACAGAACCGTGATTCCGATTTTCTAGGATAGGTTTCACTTTCTCCAAGTCAATAATAATATATTCATATCCAGTTTCATACGTACGTGTAGTATTAAATATTTTATCAATTTTAGATTCAAAAATGAAAAGGAAAATTACCCATTTTTCAACAACATCTCAAAAGGTTGTAGAGGGCCCTCTTCCTAAAGAAAAAAAAGAAGACGTCGCGACAAAGAAGGTATCAGACGCAGTAGAAGATGTGCGATTTCATTGAAAGTTAAAATTTTGTTTGTTTGGATCAAAATTCAACCTACTCCTTTCCATTCCAAATGGGGGATCTAGTATTTCACAGAACTTTTTTTAAAATTGCTTTAATTTCTTTCAAAGTTTTATTACTCGGGGGTATTTGCAGTCGCTGATTATGAATCCGACGTTAGTATTTCAAAATTAAAATAACCAATCCGATATCAGATTTGAAAAATTGAAAATATGAAAATCCATTTATTCAAACTCATCTGCAATATAATACTTTGAATTTTTGAATTCCTTAATTAAACTCATAATTATTAGTTGCAAGCAAATAAGGGAGAGAACTCCGAAAAGTGATAATATTCCATGGAATCGCACATATTTTAGATGGAGATAGAAACTTCTCAATCCGTTCCGGCGGGTCAGAATATTAGACGAGGGAACCGAGACAGGAAAAAGAAGATTCGCTATACACCATCTTCTCCTTCGCCTCAAAGAAATGTGGGAAACGTGGCGACAGAAGCAGCAGAGACAACGACCAACTCCCAAGCTGTAAGTTCTTATAAGAAATTAGAATCCTATGGTTTATTGTACAATGATCTGATGTACTACATGCATAAAGCAATCTGTTAAGCATTTTTCCATCTATTTATGTAATTAACAGATGGAGATAGATAGAGTGGAGGAAACTCCTAAAACCTCTAACATACCTCGATTAGGAAGAGGTTTAAGGGACAGGAAAGCAAAAATTCCATTTACACCGTCAGCTCCAGAGGAAATGGTAGAGGCTTCTCCTCAAAAAAAAGCGCCGAAAAAAATTTTAAATGAGGAGACTAAAGCTGTCAAAGCGCAACTTGTAAGTTGTTATGTCTGATTCTATTTCCATTCATGCCGGATGAAATTTGCCCGAATGCCGGAATGAAATGCCGGATATCTAAAACTTTCTTATTGGTTTTTATAAGAAATAAAGAAACACATGTTTTTGGTTTTATGGACAATAATTATTTGGCTGAGTGACACGCATTTCGGCATTTGAAAATTTTAGATAATCAGTATTTTTTGAGAAAAATAGCTAATAATTTGTTTTGAATCTTAACAGTTTTTTAAAAAATTAATATTTTGCTTCCTCGAGAAGGAAGCTATGTAGTCCTTCAAATTATAAAATTATTAAAATACACGAAACAAATTTTTTTCTTTTTATAAATGTCGTATATAAGTTCATGATCAATTTTCCGGATGTGTGTGTGTGGATCCCGTTTTTTTGGACACGATAACTTTAATCCGTTTCAACGGATTAGGCTAAAATTTGGTATAAATATTTGTCACATTAATACCTCAAAATGAACACAAGGATTTTAGGAAATACCCCAAAAAAAAAATTTTTGCCTCTTTTCCAAAAAATCGATTTTATTAAAAAAAATATTTTGAAAGTAAAATTTAAGGTAATACATATGGTAAAATCTTATTCTTAACGTCAAGACAAATTGATTGGTATATTATATAAAGTTTAGATTTCATTTAAATTGAAAGAATAAATAAAAACTAATAACTCAAAAATTCATATTTTACCAAAAAAAATTTTTTAGTTTATTTAAATTCAAGTTAATACATGACAGAATTGTGTTTCTTAATTTCTCAATTTCCTTGGAGATGTATTTTTGGTTTCTAGGTAAAAAAACGTCTCGAGAGTCGATAGAATTTTTTATAACTGGAAACCTAAAAAAAAGTTTCACGAACATAGAGAACGATATTTTTATAGATGTCAAATATTTCGAATTTTAGGAAAATAGCCGCTATTTTGTTAATTACAATTTTTTTTTTAAATTCCAGTTTACAAAGAAAGAGCTACCACTACTGAAAATCCCCACATAGGAGCTACACAGGAACCCATTGCAAGCCATATGGGTCCCCATACAAAATCGTATACGAAATTGAATCAGAAATTTTAATAGGAAAATAAGTAGTAATTCTCATATGAATCCACTTAATATTTTAATATCCTGCGCAATAGTTTTCTACAACTTTTTCGACTGCGCAAAAGATTTTTTCGTCTCTATGGTCCATAAGGAACCTCTACTATTAAAACTATTTATGCTATAAAGTTGAAAAAAATTAATCTTTCAGGAATTGCAATAGGAATTGAAATAAGAATTTAAATACAAAAAATAGTAGAAACTATTCTATGAATTCATATTCATACGATAATTCCTACTAAATTTCCTATTCAAATTCCTGTTCCAATTACGTGTACGATTTTGTATGGGAATTTTCATAACGGACAAGAAAAAATTATTAAAATTAATAACCATTCCTTGCCTACAATTTTAAATGCTCGTAAAGCAGCCGTAATATATTTTTCGCAAAACAATTAATTACATGTCTCTTTATTTGTCGTAAATAACATTAAACAATAATCTTAAAAATCGGTTAGAATTTTTAACCTGTTCAGCACGCATGAATCCAATAACATGATCATCTTATTGGAAATTTAATTTTCATATTTCATTCATTTAACATTAATTTAATTTAACATTTTTCAGCGAAAAATTAATCGGGCGAAGCAGATAGTCTCAACAAATTTAGATGTTGCTTGCTTAGAAGCTGCTTTAAGTGTATGTATAAGTTTTTAAGTAATAAAAGTTTTGCGTTGTTGATAAAAGTAGTCATTCTACTAATTCAAATTAATAGATAAATGGATTATATACACAAATCAATCAAGTGTATTTAAATGCGATTTCACTTGTCGTCTAACTGTTTGCGATTTATTTATCTTACAAGAATGAAATATTTTTTAAGAACGTTAGTTTTTGGATGTTTTGAAAATATTTTTCTTTCAAGATGGAGCAAAGAAATAATAAAAATATCCGAGTCGCAATATATATAAGCATATGTAACTTGTTTATTTATTTATTTGTTTAAATAATTTTCGTAAAATTATTAAGATATTTGTATAATAATATATTATTGCCTTCTGTTTACCTTGAAAATTGTAGGCCAAGCTAGAGAGGACAGTCAAACTTCAGAACGTAGTGACTCAAAAGGTTGCTATTTCTTCATGCGAAATGCAGGTAAAGTTCGTATTATTTACGTAATATGGTATACATATTTCACAAAATTAACTCCCCTCTTTTACATTGTCATGTTTTTTGTTACATTTATTCTTTAATTTGAAAACAGTGATACTATGACTAAATCTCCCACCCCTAAAAACTATCACCTGAAATGAAAATGATGCCATGCATTTATTACTTTATTTTGAAATTTATTTATAAAAATATTTTTAACTGAGCAGTAACAATTATCGTAAGTATTTTAAACATGACGATTTTAGGGAATGCGGGAATACAACAAAAATCTTTTCCACAAAGTTTGATACAACCATTTGATTAAAAGCTATAAACAAAATGAATATTATTTTTTTAATAATGATGCTAAACCGTAAAAATAAGTGATAATAATTTATGACTAAGTTTTCTTATTTTAAAAATGGAATTTGTGTTTAAAAAAATTCTTTTCTAAATCCAATGGTACCAAAGAACTCAATTCAAAACGAATGTTGCACTTATGTTTCTTTTAATAAGGGCGGCAGAGATAACTTGTACGGTTTTTAAGAATAAAAATTTTAAACAATAGTAATAATGAATCAGAAGAATAAGAATTTTGTAACACTTGTTTTTTTCATAAATATATGTTTTTTTTATCAAAAATAGTGTTCCATACAAACAGGGAAAGTAGATTAATAGTTCAAGTTTAAAAACAAACACGCGCAAAGCATAGAAATAAATATTAATACTTATAATCCATACAAATCAAATTAATCATAAAAGGAATTTTTAGAGAAGGTGATAATATAGTATTAAAATGATTTGCAATAATTATCCCGTCAAACCGACTTTATCCCATTTTACTGTAATGTCAAATACCTTTATTCCGGTCCTTTGGTAAAGATGACAAATTTATCAAATAATTTAAGCAATCGTAGATATGAAACATTAAAATAATAGATTTTAGAATGCATGCAATATTTTGATTATTAAAAACCAATTCCAGGCTTCCTTAAACTATAAAGCAATAATTGAAAAAATTATTTGAAATGTAATTATAGACTGAGGAAACGTTAAGAAATTCTTCCGTGGAAGATCTAAAAGAAGAAAATAAATTTCTTAAACGACAAGTAGTGGAAAAAGATGAAACAATAGCCAGTTTAACAGAGGAAGTTGAGATGCTTAGGATTTCAAGAGATTTGCCTTCGGCAAATCCTGTATATGCTGGTCCTTCCATTCAGGAAATCAGAGAAGTTGTCGTGCAAGAAGTGTCACCAGTGATAAGAAATGTTAATGATTTGTTGAATAACGTTCAGAATCCAGCCGATACAGCGTTGAGAGCATTAGGCACTCGGGACAGTCGGGTACGTAAAAAGTTTCTTACAAATCAAATATGGAATTCCTTTTTTTTAAAGTTCGCAATATTTATGTACAGGTTACTCACGCTGGGGTGAGTATTTGCAATGAGTGGTTGGCCGAAGCAAAAGCAGTGACAAAAATGACAACCCGCATAACATACTTGACCAGAGGCTACTGGTTGCCTGAGCAAATGCCATTTGTCTTTCGTCAAAGGCCAAGAACACTACCGCCAGAGGATTTTATACCAATCACGAATGAGGACGTTGATAATATTATCAGTAAGTTGACAACGTCAATACTATACATACACTACCGTCCGAAATTGTGCGAACTCTGCTTTTTCAACAACTATAAAACTGTTCAAATCTTCAAAAATATTAAAACTAAAATTTTTTCCTCTTTATTTTATTAAAGCTAATAAAATTCTGAAAGAAATGACACCCTGACAAAGAGAATATGTTAATTTTTCAATTAGATATCTAAGAAAAACCCAATTTTCAATGTTTTTACTATTTTTTTTATTTCTCTGGCAAAAATTAATATTTTTAAACGTTCTTAGGCTCATTGAAATCGTATTTTGTTATGCAATTCAAATTATATAAAACAATTCATGTACACATTCTTCCCAAGCGTATGCAAACCGTGAAAGTTGGCTCATAAAATGTCAAAAAATTTAAATTTAATTCTACAATAAAATACGATTTCAATGAGCCTAAGAACGTTTAAAAATATTAATTTTTGCCAGAGAAATAAAAAAAATAGTAAAAACATTGAAAATTGGGTTTTTCTTAGATATCTAATTGAAAAATTAACATATTCTCTTTGTCAAGGTGTCATTTCTTTCAGAATTTTATTAACTTTAATAAAATAAAGAGGAAAAAATGTTAGTTTTAATATTTTTGAAGATTTGAACAGTTTTATAGTTGTTGAAAAAGCAGAGTTCGCACAATTTCGGACGGTAGTGTAAATTTTTTTCCAATTTTAAAAATCATGTTAAATTTATCTTTTTAGAAATTATTAACAGTCTGCAACTGATTGAAGCATGTCACATTGATTCTCCCGTAGAAGAAACATCTTTTAAAAATGTGTTGTACTATATGCGTCAGGAAATGAAGCAGTATTAATCCTTTCCGTCTCAGCGACACAACGTTGAGTTATGAATAACTTATCACAAACAGGGATCGCAGAGAGGTTCACCATTTTGTACCTATTATACCTATTTTAATGATTCGTTACCTTTTTTTTTATCTATTTTTAGTTATCGCAGTAACTTTTTCTTTTTTTCTTAAATTATTTTTTATTTGATAATTATTTTTCTGCGTTTAAATATCGAACTTCATACTATTTGGATTTTACTTGTGACCATTTCGTTTTAATGGACCATACTACGAAGAAAAAGACGCGTTAAGAAAAATCTATTTTTTGGAATTATCTTTGAAATTTGAGCCAATTTGGCAAGTCTGACTTCAAATTCGAATTCAGTGAGAAAAAATACATGAAAATACACTATCGTAGTGTTTTGGCAAAATGAATCATCTTTGCTCCTAATATAGGATATTTATCAGATTTTTGCGATTATCTCAAAGATAAATTTTTTTGTCGATACACCACGATAGTGTACTTTCATGTATTTTTTCCCGCTGAATCAGAATTCGAAGTCAGAATTGACAAATTGGCTCAAATTTTGAAGATAATTCTAAAAAACTGTCTTTTAGTTTTTTGCTACTTGAGGTTTTTGCAATTATCTTAAAAATTTGAGAGAATCTAACAATCCTGACTTTGGATTCGGATTCAGTGGCAACAAATACATGGAATTACACTTTAATAGTGTTATTCAAAGATTTTTTCACTTTTTGATTTTTTTTTATCAATTTTTTCAGTTTATCTTACAAGTAAAAAACAATTCTGACTTCGGATTCGGATTCAGCCGGACAAAATACATAGAAATAGCCTAGTGTAGTATCTCGGTCAAACCACTTTTTATTTTTTGGGTGCCTGTGTAATTATGTTTTGATATTTCCAAAATGTAATTTCTATTAACAAATAAAATGTTAATAAACTTTAAAATTTATGGTTATTTTTTGTTACCTATTTTCGAGAAAAATTGTACCTATTTTTCAATGATAATAATAGGTACTGTGATCCTGCACAAAATACATGTAATTTATTATATAAACTGCAAAATTATATTGTTTACATCATCTTTGCCACACTATAGATATCACTGGCTCTATAGTTTTTACAATAATTAAGTAACTATGTATTAACTAATGCTAATTATAACAATTGGAAAACAAGTAAAAATCACGAAAAAAACATTTAATTTTTTATGTAACCCACATTTAGTGTATAAGGGTTTTCGGGGTCGCTGAATTCGAATATGATATTAGATTTTCAAAATTAAAAATGTCGGACGAATTTTTAAATTTTAATCTAAATTGCCTGAAACTTGTTACTCGTGGTTTTTCTGGATCACTGATTACGAATCTGAGCCTAGTTTTTCAAAATTCAAAATTGCGGATCCAATATGCCGGAAAATTTTCAAAGTTGATCAGATTTGCTTGAAAATGATTTCTTTTTTATTATTCTATTTCAATTTTTAAGAGAAGATTTACATTCAGCGACTACAATTACCTACTCACACGGAGTTTTATAAGTACTCCCTTCAATGAAGAAAATATATGGGAAATTTTGAATTTTTCAATTTGAAGGTCAGATATAAATTGCGTGACTCAAAAGACCCCATTATAACAAGTTTCATTAGTATCAGCTTATATACATGAAATTTTTTCTGCCATTTTGGAGTAGCACTTTGAATTTTTTGAATTTTGATAGCAGATTTGAATTCAGCTACCCTAAAAACCTCCGAGTAACAAATTTTAAGCAAAAACCGATTAATTTTTAATTTTTGTCCACCAAATTGGATCCGCGATTTTTAATTCTTAAAAACTAACATCAGTTTCGTAATCAGCGGCGCCAAAAACACATTTTTGGGAAGAGTCGAGCAAATGGTATTTTTGTAGAGTAAGATGAAGTTGGACACAATAGAAGCAATGGTTATAGACACGTTCGTACCTCATGTACGAAACCGAAAAATAGTTTCTTCTCTCTTATATTTTAAAAAACCGTGTGCCGCTCTTGTTAGAAGTCGAGATGCAATGAATCTTATTTAAATAAATTTTTTGACATTTTTTTTAGACTTTGAAGTCATATTCCATTATGTACAATAAAAAATATTTTTGTTCCTATTTTACAAGTTTAATTATTTATCAAAATTTTCATCCCTTTAAAAATTAATGTAATGAAAATTTTGTAAGAAATTTATATTTAAATAAATAAGAACTGAAGTAAATTTTTGTTTCAATAGAGAAAATTAAGAAAAATCGTTTGTATGCAGAACTGCAGTACAATTTAATACAATTAAAACGAACCGATTCTTCTGCGTGCCTCTTTATTGCGCCCTTATGCATTGTTTCTCCTTCCAATGGAGGTTCCAGAAAATTGTTTTAAGTTTAGATGATCAATAATGTTAATTTTAAATGTAATATTGTGTAATATTCTAATATAATAGTACATCAAAATTTAAATCTTTTGTATAAAAGTTTACTTTTCTTTTGTAGATCAATAACCTATTTTATGATTATTTTTAGTTCAGAGTGAAAGATGGATTCATCCAATCATGGCTTTCATGATCGAATGGATGTTTCTTTTGGAGAAGAAGCAATGGATGTTTCTTTAGATGAAAACATAGAAGGGAGTGCAGAAGCAGTGAACGAACAGGAAAACGGAAATAGAATTGAAGAAGCAATGGATGTATCCTTGCATGATAACGGCGATGAAAATGATAATAATGAGGATGATGATGGTGATGATGATGGCGATGGTCATGGCGATGAGGATGGCCATGATGATGGTGATGAGGATGGTGATGACGATGGTGATGACGATGGTGATGACGATGGTGATGACGATGGTGATGACGATGGTGATGACGATGGTGATGACGATGGTGATGACGATGGTGATGACGATGGTGATGACGATGGTGATAACGATGGTGATGACGGTAATGAAGATGCTGATGATGAACCTGCAGGTGAAATGGATGTGGATATTGAAGATGACGATGATGATGAGGCTGATGAAAATGAAGGTGCAGAAAGACCTCTTTTCCAAGGTTTTCAAAATCGATTGCGAATGAATATTGACCTTCAACACGACTTTGAATTAAAAGCAATAGATTTATTTCTGACAGCCCTTGCACGAAATGTTGTTCATAAGGAAACTTATGAAAGTTTGATGGACCAACTGATTTGGATAAAAAAAACGTACATCCATTGCAACATTCCAACGACAAAAAAGCAACTATGGAAGACAATAAACAGAGATAAATCTAATTTGTCGTATTCGGTATATTGTGCAATCTGTAAAGAAAAAGTTGGCAACGGCAAAATTCCAACAAGAAGATGCACTTGTGGAGAATGCGGACCCGATTTGCCTACAATAAATTTGGGTACTATGATACTTATCAGTATTATTTCTCAACTGCATGATTTGTTTAAATTGCCAAATATTGCGCAAAAATTACGCTACAGACAGGAACGTGTTAAATTCAATAATGCCAATTTGGAGGACTTTTACGATGGTATCAAGTATCAAGAGTTATTGTTGCCCGGAAATTTTTTGTCGAATGAGTACAATTTTTCCTTCACTTTATGGGTAGATGGATTATCTTTATCAAATTCGTCTAATGCGTCTGCTTGTCCAGTAATGCTGTCAATAAATGAACTACCACCGCACGCTCGTCAAAAACATTCAATATTAGCAGGTGTTTATGTAGGAAACAAAAAACCGGAAGTTAGATCTTTCTTGTTGCCGATTGCTAATCGATTAAGACATTTATACATAAATGGACTTACATGGAGACCTAACGGACTTGAAGGACCAGAAGTTGTAAGTAGATTCATAACAACGACATTTACTGCAGACTCAGTTGAAAGGCCTGAATTGATGCGAATGTGCTCACACAATTCATATTTTGGTTGTGTAAAATGATATGCAGAAGGAGTGTGGTCGAATAATAAAATTATTTTTCCCGATGTGCCAGCTCCATTACGAACACATGATGAATTGCGTCAACTGATGGAATTTACAACAATGACAGGAACAGAATTTTTAGGTGTCAAGGGGGCTAGTCCATTATTAGTAATTCCTCAGTTTGCTTTGGATAGTGGAGTTGTAAATGACGACGCTCACACACTTTTTCTCGGCTCCGCTAAACAAATTACAACACATCAAATGGAAGATTCAGGGACAGATTGGTATATTGGTTCTCCTGCCAACATAAAAAAAAATTGATGCAATACTGAAAACAATAAAACTACCCTCCAGAATTTCCAGAAGACCTCGAAGCATAACTACGTTTCGAAAGTGGAAGGCAACTGAATGGCGTAATTGGGTGTTATACTTTGCTCTTCCATGTCTTGATGGGATTCTAAGGGAGCCTTATTTTTCTCATTTAGCGGCATTCAGTTCGGCATTACACATTTTAAACAATGCGTCAATTTCACAAGGAGAATTAGCTTTGTCACGTGTTTTGTTAAGACACTTTGTTAGAACAGC
Organism: Leptopilina boulardi; assembly: GCF_019393585.1. Lineage (NCBI taxonomy): Eukaryota > Metazoa > Arthropoda > Insecta > Hymenoptera > Figitidae > Leptopilina > Leptopilina boulardi. Next base: position 83,413 of record NW_026137725.1, read on the forward strand.
AAATATGTATGGAAACTCGAATATGACGTTCAACGTACATTCATCGGAACATGCACCGAACTCAGTGACGCATTGGGGGCCCTCATGGTCGTATTCCACTTTTCCATTCGAGAGTTTGTGCGCAAAAATGAAAAACGATGTAACTAGTCCACATTGTCGAGCAGAACAAATTGTCAATCGTTTTTTCTTGAGAAAATTTGTTGAAGCATCAGTTTATATGGATGGCATTGCAGAGAAAACAAGAACTGAACTTGAACGACTATTAAAACTGGATGATCCACCTGTTCCAGAAGACATGTCACAAGGACATTATTTTGTAGGTGTTGGAAATGCAAATCGAAGACATCCCAATGAAGAAGAAATTCGCCTTATACAGGATGCTGGAGAACAAATAAATGAACAAACGAATGTTGAAATATATTTAAAAGCAAAAATACATGGCGTGAATTACGAAATACATAACGATCGAACCAAACAATTTTGCGATTCTATCGCTTGCACAGCTGATTCTTTCTTCTCCATTATTCGCATTTTGTCATACAGGAATGGACAAACAACAGTTGCTGGTTTTATCGGTGAAGAATTTAATGACATTGGCAACTTGTATGGTTCAAGACATATAAGAGAAGTCGTTCCGACCAGGAACTTAAGTTTTGTATCTTATCATGATGTAACTGTTCCTGGAATAGTTTTTTGTTCAAAGAAAAAACATCATGCAATTAAAGTGTCAAATATTTCAAGTGTAGATTAAAGTACGCCATATGTCGTATTTGTATAACTTGCTTAACTTGTGCTGAGTTTCGCGCAATGTAACAAGTTTCAACTAAAAGTATTATTGCTTACGCAGAGGTATCGCGTAAAAGAATAATATAGTAATTGATATTGCTTGTGCTGAGATATCGCGCAAATGGGTTGATTTCATTTGAGCAACACAACTATCTTGTGGCTGAAATTTGTTCATTACTTGTGTTGAGATTCGCGCAAAGGAACACATTTCAAAGAAATATATTATTGCTTGTGCTGAGATATCGCGCAAATGGGTCGATTGCATTTGAGCAACACAACTATCTTGTGGCTGAAATTTGTTAATTACTTGTGTTGAGATTCGCGCAAAGGAACAAATTTCTAAGAAATATATTATTGCTTGTGCTGATTAATCGCGCAAAAGAATAATATATCATTCAATATAGAAGAGGTGGTTTTAGTGGGTGTGAGTCCCATTCGCCTGCAATATGGTGTGCATAACGCATTTCCACCGAAAAAAAAATACAGGGACTTTAGAATCGCCAAATTTTGTTTTTTATACTGTTGTAAAAATTTCGTAGTTATTACAAAAATTCTTTTTTTACATTGTTACATATTACATGGAGAGAATTGGGAAAAAAAGTTTTTTTAGTATATTCAGTTTATTTTCGTAGCTCTAGGTGGTGTTCTCTACAAAGTACCCCTTTTTGTTTGGTGCACGGTTTTCCGCACAACCTGTAACATAAAGTAAAAATTCAAACGAGAATTTTTTTTATAAGAGTTTATTCTAAACAACAAACTAAAAGAAAGAATCTCTGACTTTTTTTTAATTTGTCAGACTAATTTTTGTAAATTAAAAAAAAGCTCCGTTAAAAACATGGGGTAGTATGCACTTTTAAAAGTTAATTGTCTAATATTAAACATAATAAATTAACTTTTTTGATTTTTGATAATCTGTTGTCGTACACTAAGAAGAATATCTCCCTTTTAAAGACGTTACAATGTAATACCTAAAATATGTAACATGCAACAATGTAAACAGAATTTAGCAACAACTACAATAACTTTTTTACAATATGTTATAAAAAGTGTATCATTTTTTGTCAATTCTAAAGTGTAAACGCCTCTTAATGAGTAAATCAAAAAATATGTTTAAGGTTATATACAGTGATTTTACAATTCATTTAAACAACAGAAACAACAGAAAACTTGTTAAATTCATTCGAAACTACCGTCAATGCGGGTAACTTCAGGCAGGCGGCTAACTCCGGAAACTTGCAAATTTTTGAAAATATTTTTTATTTCCCTTCTACATAACAGTTTTAAAAAATCGATTTTTTATTATTTAGTGATTTTTAAGGAGAAAACTTTTTAAAAAAACTTCTTGACTATGCACTTATTTCATTTGTAAAAATTATTTTTCAATGGAAAATATCTTTATTTTACAAAATTTGTTGATTTTATTTTTACAGCTTGCACCTTATTACAAAAAATATGTAACAAATACCAATGAATAATTTAAATTCCAAACTAAATGACATTTAAAATAAGTTTTTTAAAAATAATTTTTGTCAACTTTCAGGAAAAAATAGAAAAAAATTAATTCTTTCTAATTTTTACGTTTAACTTTACAGCTTTATAGTTTCCGTGAGAAAAAATGAAAAAGTTAAAAAATTGAAATCAAATGGAAATCAAAAAGCTTACCATAAAAGTTTTAATTTGCTCTTGAATCAAATTTAAGACAAAAATCTTGTTATATTACATATTATTTTCAATTATTGTCTACATAGTTAAAATAAATGTCTTAAATTTTAAGTGATTTCAAGGTTTTTAAAGAGAAACAAAATTTTTAAAAAATGCTAGGTTTTCAATAAGTCATTGAACTTCGTTATTTAGTCAAAGATTATTTAAAAAATAGACTTTTATTACATTGATTTTGTAGAATTTACTGCTATTTCTGACTTTACAGACTATATCATTCAAAATTGCCGTCTTATTATTACTTATTACTTCATTCTTCATCTTAACAGGGTGGCAACATGTCTGGGAAAAACTGGAAATCAGGGAAATATCATGGAATTGTTTAATACAACCTGGAATTCTATTAATTTTTGTGTTAACATAAAAAAAATTAACTAAAGACTTGAATATTCGTGAAATAATAATTAAATATATATAGGGTCGGCCGGAGTAAATCCGAACGCTTTTAGTAAGTTTCAACAATAACATAAGTTTTTTCTTTTAAAAGACAATACTTCCAATTTTCTGGTGCATGGAGTTGTTATTTTACTTCCATAGAACAATTTCATGGGGTAGCAAAATTTTTTGATAAATTACAATCACAGGAAACTTGGCGTTCGTATTTACCTCGATACTTTGCAACTTTCCTAAAATACCGGGGTAAATACGAACGTCACTGTATTTCGGAAAAATCTTGAGAAAAATAAATTTAAAGTATTGCAATTGTTAAACTTATATAAAAACTCAAAAAAAATACGATAATAAACCTATTATGTAATAATGCATCATACATAAATACAAAAATCAAACAGGTTAAAAATTAAAATGCATTACACAATTAAAACCTTCAATAACTTTATCAAATCATAACGGATTTTTGCAAAACTTGGTACAAAAAGTATTTTGGAGTGATTGAATGTAAATACAAAAATAAAAGTCAAATTTTTTAAATTCAAAATGGCGGACTTTCCTAAAACTTATTTTTAAAAATGATCAAATTTGCTTGAATCTTGTTACTCGGGGGTTTTAGGGGTCGCTGAATACAAATCTGAAGTAAGATTTTTAAAATTCAAAATGGCCAAATAAAAACAATTTTGTGTCGCTCTGATATAAGAAAAAATTATTGAAAGTACCGTTCGGATTTACCCCGGTTTTCCAATTTTCCGGGGTAAATACGAACGGTCTGATATTATTAATAGGATTTTACAGAAGGCAAAAATCAAAGATAGTTTCTGTTCAAGTATTCATAACAAACAATTATAAATAATAAAATGAATTTTTAGCTTCTTTTTCTTCAATTACGAGACAAGATACTGAAAGAGTGTCATCTTTGATTTTCAATCTTTTTTGCAATACTCGTTATCTTTGTTTATACTGTTGCTAATTAACAAACGAAAAATGGTATAATACTTAGAATCTCTCGAAGAGGATCTGAGGTAAAAATTCTCATGTCCAACTTATTTTTTAAAATTTTAATTAAGCTGAAATAATTAGCGTTCGGATTTACCCAGGTTGACCCTACTTACTTTCTAACGAAAAATTGGCCACCTAGGGTTTCGTTCATAATGATTTTAAATTTAAAATATTTGTCTTACAACTTAGCATATAAAATGACTTAAATTAATTCCAATCGTGTGCGCTATATTTTTCTTAAAATATGCTCGTCAAAATACGCTTATATACCAATTTTCAACCAATCAGATTAAAAACTTGAACATTTGGAGGGGGAGACACGCGTTTTTCGAAAAAAATGAGTTTTTCCTAAAAAACAAGATATAAATTAATAATAATCGGGTCCGCTTTTTTTTCGTGACATCTACTATTAAAAAGACGGATGTGTACCAAATTGCAAATGTTCAGTTTTGAAATTGTAAATGTTAAAGGAAAAAACGCGTTTTTCGAGAAAAATGAGTTTTTCGAAAAAGAAGATAATACAATTTAGTTTAATTCCAATCGAGTCCGACATATTTTTTTGTAAAATCTGCTTGTGAAAATACGTATCTATACTACATTGAAACTCTTTAGCTTTAAAATTGTAAAAGTTAAGGGGAAAAAACCCGTTTTTAGATAAAAATGAGGTTTTCCAAAAAAAAGATAGCTTGATTAAGAACTTGATTAAGAACTTAAAAAATTAAGGGATGGGGACACGCGTATTTTTGAAAAAAATGAGTTTTTCGTAAAAAACGAGTTTTATTAAATCAAACTCTAATCGAGTCGATTATATTTTCGGGTATATTATAGGTGAATTCTACGCGTAAAAATACGTATAGGTACCAATTTTGAACTTATTTGGTTGAAATCGCTAACTTTGGCAGGGGAGGGCCAAAAAACCATAATCGATTCCATAAAGGTGCCTTCGCGGTTCACTACGTGAAAGAAACCCTAAAAACAGTATTTCAAGCATTTTTCAATGTTATTTTTCTCATAAGACAAAATTCAATTTTTCTCATTTGAGTGTTCTAACATGAGAGTTGCAATAATTCAGATAAATACAAAATTTCTTAATTCACTAGGTTTTCTAAAGTAAAATAAACAAAATTTCTTGTTTTTTTCCAGATTTTTCAAGAATTTTCAAGAATTTCAGTTGTCATTTTCAATGTTTTATAACAATTTAAATAAGCTCATAAGTAATTAAACTTTCTTTATGTTTTAATAGGTTTCTATTTTAGAAGTATTTTATATATAGAATGAGAAAAATTAAAATGTAATTTTTTTTAAAATATGCAAGTTATCTAAATTGTACTATAACATAAAAAAATCGGACAAGTGCGAGTTACACTCGCACTAAATCGAGGATTCCGTACACCTATAAATATTTTCCCTGTAATCTACAAGTAAAAATACGTAATTGTACCATTTTACAGCTTACCAAATACTAATTTGTAAAAGTTAAGGGGGGGGAATTGTCATTTTTTGCAATTTTTTCGAAAAAATCCGATTTCTTTCCTCTCTATCTATAGTGACAGTGACTTTCAATCGGGTTCGTTATATTTTTCCTGTAATCTGCACGTAAAAACACACATGCATACCAATTTGCAGCTTCCCAGACACTCATTTGTAAAAGTTAAGAGGGGGGGCACCTATTTCTGGGACGGTCGCACGAGTCTTTCCATAAGGGTTCCGTCCGGTACACCTTTGGTGTACGGAACCCTAAAAAGTCAAACAATTTGTTAAAATTTTTTTATTTCAATTTCTAAGTAATAATAAATTTATTTTACTTGATTTTCTTAAAACAATCGAAATAATAGTTTCACTTTTTGGTTGTTTCTTATAGTAAAAGAGGTGCTCTTTTCAATGCAACAAACATCGCATCTCTAGCTTCATTAGTTTTTTTGCAAATGCGCGTCAAAGATGGACCCGATAGGTTAAAAAAATCGTTAAAAATTTCGAGAGAAAATAGGTGTAGAAAAATTGATCAAATTAGCTTGAAACTCGTTACTCGGGGTTTTTGGGGTCGCTGATTACGATTCCGGTGTTAGTTATTCAAAATTCAAAATGGCGAATCCAATATGGCGGATGGAAAAATTTAAAAATTGATCAAATTAGCACAAATCACACAAATCCTTAAAGGTTAAATTTGGAAAATTTCATGTCACATCCGTACACAGCGATAAAAAAAACCCTTAAGTAACGAATTTCAAATAAATACAATCAACTTTTTGAATTTTCCAACATACTGAATCCGCCATTTTGAATTTTGAAAATCTGATGTCAGTTTCGTAATCTGCAACCCTAAAACTCCCAAGTAACAAGTTTGAATCAAATCCAACTAATTTTTAATTTTTTTCATCCGCCATTTTTAATTTTGAAAATCTGATGGCAGATTCGGAATCAGCGACCCCAAAAACCCCCGAGTAACAAGTTTCAAGCTATTTCAATGGGCAGGAGCATCATTTTTGACTTGTTAACTTTGAATTCGTTTTTCTCGAAATGTTGATTTCGGACGAGAAGTCCCTTTTAACTGTCCAGGTGACATATATTTTACAAGATCGTATTGATCTTGTAAAAGATATGAAACTTGATATTATTTAGATTCATTTAAGGAAATCACGTAAAAGAAATTAAAAAAATTTTTTCTGATAAAAAAATGATTTCATATTTGAAGAATTTTTAATACATATTTGATGCTTTGTATTTTTAAGGTTTCATTAACGAAATGTACGCTAGGATATTGTTTTCGCTACGATGTCCATCCGACCAATTTTATTTTGCTCTAGAAAAAAATGAAACCGACCAATTGACGTGGAAATGTATTTTTTCACGAAAATTAAAAAAAGTACCAAAAACCAGATTGAAATTGATGTTCAATTAGTTTTTTTTAATGCAAATACACAATTTGATGGACAAAATGGCTTGTTCATCCCCCGACCCCCATCTCTCAAGCACAGCATTTTTAATGAAATTGTCTAAAGCTTGGATTCGGTAATGTATTTTCACCTAAAGATTACAAAAAAATTGTACATAATCCGATTAAAATTATGTAAATAATGTTTTTGCGGAAAAATAGAAATTTAAAAAAACGAGGTCATCCCCTTTTAATTTTACAATTTTTAACCAAACGGGACAGAATTTGATAATCTGGTGTATTTTTACGAGTTAATATTGATAAAATTATAGCGACCCTGATTGAAAGTGATTTAAAGAAAAAAATTTTTTTAATAAGAAAATTGTTCAAAAAAATTTGTTTCAGTTTGGTATTGTGGAGTATTTTTAAGAGTTATTTTTGATAAAATTATGGTGAACTCGATTGAAATTGATTTAAATAATTTTATTTTTCAAAAATTGAAATTCACGAAAAAAAGTGATATCCCCATTTCAATTTTATATTTTTTAACAAAATGGATTTCAATCTTGAATTCTAGTGTATTTTTACAAGCTATTCCTGATGAAATTATAGCGACCCTGATTAAAAGCGATTTAAAAAAATTATTAATTTAAAAAATTTTCAACGAAAAGTGCAGCAGTTTGATATTCTAGAGTAATTTTTAGAGTGATTTCTAACAAAACTATAGTTACTAAAATAAGAATTTGTCAATGATTAATTGATTAAAAATAATTCTTATTATATAAAAAATACATTTAAAATAAGCTTAATTTCATGAAGAAGCGTTTATTATTCTAAAAATTATTTAAATTTTTAAAAAATATTGAAAACGAAACTTTTTAAAATATTGATTTTTTCAAGTTTTATTATTCTTATTTATCAATTTAAAAAAAAACAAAATTTTTTTTATAGATTTCTTAAATGTTTTATTTTTAGATGTTCTTCATTCATCCAAAAATGGGCGATAATAGAATATTTTGATTACTTTTGTATTTAAAGAAAATAAATTTTAAAAAATGAAGAATTTTGAAGAATTAAAAAAGTTGTAAATCATAGAAGAAAAATTGGTTAAAAATAATGTCAGAGAATTATAAAAATGAGATTTTACGACCACTCTGATCTAACTTCTTTAATGTAAGTATCAAACTTTAAACAAGTTAAACGTTTCTTTAATATAAAAAATTTTAATTTCTACCAATACAAAGAAAAAACTTGAAAATTAATTAAAATTTTATAAAATAAAATTAACAGTATTGTAGACAAATGAAAGTAAATATATTATTATTTCAAAAATAACTTACGCAGTAATAAAATATTTTAATTTTAAAAACAATTTCGTTTTTAGTGAATATATAGAATAAAATTCTAAGTTGAAAGTTTTTCAATTAATTTGTATTTTTCAGCGCCAAAGGAGATTCTCTATTCAGTAAAATTCAATTTTAAATTTATACGTATACATTTCCATCGTACTACAAAAACTGTAGAAGGAAGATTAAATAATAATCAGAAAACGAAGAAAACAACAAAGATGAACACTTTGTAATCTCTCTCAATCGACTTGTATGAATGCTTTCATAATGTTGAAAATCACATTAAGTTTTCATACCAAACATCACGTTGTTCACGATGTTTTTGGATTCGTTTTTTGGATTCAAAATTCTAAAATGTTCAATCATAAATCTGCGCAGAATAACTGTATAATGTTCGCTATAAAAGGTAAAAAAATGTAACATAAATAAATGTACAAAAGAAAAAGAGTATAATTCCATGTAACTAAACATTTTTAAAAGATTTTTGATTTGTTCTCTCAACTTTTACAGTCTTTGACCGCATGAGATAAAAGATATTAACCCACTGCATTTTGATTCGTTAATTCCAATATAAGTTACAGCGATTGAAATTGAAAAATTGTTAAATAATTTTCCTTTTGAAATAACTATGTACCCTGCAAAAAATAATCTTCAATCTACCGGATTCCTCTCACTATGATGCATATTTTCCTCTTATATTTTCTACCAAAAGTATTATTTATTTTTGAGAGTATTTTCCTCTCAGAATAATCCTCTTATTTGCAAAATAATATTCTTCACTCATTACATGTCAAAGTTATCCGAAATACACAAGTTTTCATTCATCGTGGTTATGTATATTGATTAAAAAAATAGTCTTTTCACTTTAAATTAAATATAAACCTAAAAAAAGTTCTTCCTTGAATTATTAAAGTTATATGTTATTAATGTTAAGACCACAAAATATTGTTTTTAAATATCAATCAAATATTAAATACTTTACAACGGAGAAATATTGAAATTAAAATAGTTATTTTAAATATAGAATTAATCAATGTTTTCCAATGTAACGTTAACCAAAAGAAATATTTTGTACATCAATATAATATGTATATTTAAAATACAAAAATAATTTGCAGGATCAGTTAACAAGAGTAAAGAAGTTCAACACAATAATTTTAAAAAGTTAGGAAAAAAATTATTCAAAAACTGTTGAAAAAATTGAAAATTATCAAAGAAGGTTAGTGGATGGTTTGGTGAAGAAAAATTTTACAATGTGATTAAAACGCAATTGAAGTATTTTTATTTACCTTTATAAAAATATATAAGAATATAAAAAATTATGTTTAGAATTTATATATTGAATTCATAAAAACTTGAAAAAATTATGAATTTTTTAATATACTTCATTATATAAATTAATTCCATAAATTATATAAATATTATTAAATTATATTATTTATATAAATATACTTAATAAATTAAAAGTTAAAAAAGGAGGACATTATAGATTCATAAAACGTATTTATTCTATGAACCTTTGACAGTTTGGAGAACAACAGCGCAACCGAGGGGCCCCCTCGAGCGTAACCGTCATACGTAAGACCCATATATTTCCATTATAACGCAGAGTAAAAATATTCTAAATTTGAATTGAATATTCTTGCTTTAAAAGGAAATATTGAAAGGAAATTAGAAGAGGATTCTATTTTTTCAGAGTGTAGAATTTAAAAAAACATTTTTTTCTCTTAACTTTTACAGCTTTTGACCAAATGGAATGCAATTTATCCTTGCATTACATTTTTGCCAGTTACTTCTATTGAAAAATAAAGCAACAGTCATTGAGAATTATTGGAATAATTTTCCTTTTTAGAGTATGAGAATTTTCGAGAACAATTAATCGTTCTCAAAACTTTTACAGGTTTCGATATAATAAGATTCGACTCAGTAATCCAATGTATTTTTGTGAGTTGATTCTGGCAAAATTAATAGCGGCAGTGATCGAAAATGATTTACATGTTTCCTGTTTAAAATATGAGAATTTAAAAAAAGTGATTTGATTTTCATCAAAATTTGATTTAATTAAATCAAATTATTCAATTATATGGCTTTTTAAAAATAATTTTATTAAATAAGTATTATAAAAAAAAATTAATAGTGCAAAAATAATAAATAAAAATTTGATAGAAACTATTAAGAATTTAAATATTTTAGTATTTTAATAAAATTAAAAAAGTTTTGATTACCTTCATTTTTTAAATTAATTAATTACTTAAATTGAAATAGTCGTTTTAAAAACGTATAAAATCGTATAAAATTGAACAATTTTGGTAATCACTAATAACTTAAAAGTATTAAATAAATAGAAAAGTTTATGTATTTGAATTTCTTAATATTTACAAAAGTGTGCAAATATTCAACGTATTAATTACCCATTCTTTTTTTTGAGTATTTATATTTTAATATTTATTAATTAATAAAATTAAATACGAAATGAGTAATTAATTAATTTCAATGTTTTAAATGTGATTGAAAATTTATTTTCATTCATTATAAGCTATTCAATTCAAATAGATTATTCTCTTGAGAATAAAAAACTATTTATTAAAAAATTAATTATCATAAATAAATATTGCATTTAATAATTTATAATGTAATATAATGTAAAACAATACATTTATTTTATGTCTTAATAACTATTGCTCACTTACCTTTTATGAGCGATTCAATTTCATGGAAGCACGCAAAGAAATGTAAAACAACACCATCTATTGTGCCGCGCCTTTACTTACCGCGCACTACTTACCATCAAAGTTGCGCGACTCAGCACATGGCAACTAGACGGCTGATCAACACTTTCACGTTCCACTGGAGAAATGTCAATCACGTCAAGTTCACACTTTTATATTTATTTTTAAAGAAACTAAAATACTAAGTGACACTTTTCTTGTGCAAACTAGTGTAGAATTTTACCACCTTTGAAGTGTTTATTGTGAAAGTGGTAAAATAAGTTATTTTATATGTGTATTTTACAAATCCCCGGTCAACTGTCAGTCGTCCCCGGAAACGTCACTTTTTAACAAAATAATTTCATACTTATAACAACTTTAATTTGTTAAAGTACTTATACAAATTTGTTCATTAGTTTCCCCTTTTTTAATAACTACATTCAAAACTTAACATTTATATTGTTTAACAAATGTTTTTAATCAATCCCCGTTCAATCCCCAGAAAGCGGGGATTGAACGGGGGAGCCGATCCGCTAGGGATGGAGCTCATTCATTTTGAAATGTAAATTTTTACTTGTCTTTTGATTGTTTATTAGCTAGTTAACACATCACTGGCGTCGCCTTAGAGGATGGATTTACTTTTTTAGAAGTATAATGTCAAAAAAAGTAACTTATAATTACAAAAATTCTTCAAAAATTTTTGCACCTTGATCAAGGTTACTTATTTGAAAACTGCCAAAATGACCCCAAATATTTTAACAATGTGTGACACAAAAATTACTGATATTTCCAGAAAATATTTAAGTAATTATCACCACTAATTATTTTTCATTAGGGGTGGACATGATAACACAGGTTTACAACTTCGGGGCAACTTTTGTACCCAGAAACACAAGAGCGTTTCTTAACGAATTTTTTTATGCTGCATTCGAATCCATTATTAGATTTTTCGTATCACTTCAAAATGGCCGAAAAAAATGAAAAATCAGTTGGAATTGCTTGAAACTTATTACTCGGAGGTTTTTGTTGTCGCTGATTACGAATATAAAGTCAGATTATTAAAATTCAAAATAGCTGATCCAAAATGGCGGACGAAATTTCTTAAAATTGCTTCAATTACGTGAAACTTGTTACTCGGAGGTTTTTGGGATCAATGATTACGAACATGAAGCCAGATTTTTGAAATTCAAAATGGCGGATCCAAAGTAGCAGGCGAATTTTTTGAAAATCACTTCAATTCACCTGAAACTTGTAAGAGTCCAGTAGTAGTCGCTCATCATGCCCTCATCCCAAAAACCTTGGTAATTCTTCTCGATTCTCTGCAGGTCTTGGTGAAACCGTTCACCCTGCTCGTCACTGGTTTCACCCAAATTTTTGGGGAAATACATGATCTGCTATTTTGAATTGTTTAAAATATACCTTCATATTTGAATTCAGAGACACCAAAAAACCCGGAGTAACGTGTTTCTGGCAAACTAATCGAATTTGAAAAAACTTTTCAGCAATATTAGATCAGCCATATTAAATTATAAAAAGTGACCTCAAATTCGTAATAAGCGACCCCAAACACCTCCGAGTAACGAGTATCAATCGAATCGATTTTAAGAAAAGTCGTCCACCATATTTAATGTACCATTTTGAATTTTATAAATCTGACTTCATATTCGTAATCAGCGACCCAAAAACCACCGAGTAACAAGTTTCAGGTGAATTGAAGCGATTTTCAAAATGTCGTCTACCGTATTGAATCCGCCATTTTTAATTTTAAAAATCTGACCTCATTTTCGTAATCAGAGACCCCAAAAACCTCGAACAAAGTTATGACTTTTTTTAAAAGTAATATGGTTTAATTAACAGTAACAATTTTGTAAAAAGCATAAAAAATTTTAAATTGCAATTGTCTCAAAAACCTGACGTGTAGTGAAAAACCGGTCTGTGGATTTGAATTCAGCGTTAAGGTTTACATTAGGAACGGGTTTTCGTTACTCGGGTCCAAAACCGTGTATTCCTGTGTTATATTTCTTTTTTTGTTGCATTCATAAAACTAGCCTTTGCGCTTTTCGTTTTTGGCCTTTATATACGATTGCACTTTTATCCAGCAAATTCAAATACTTACCTCACTATGATTGTGCATGATAATTTTGTTCAATTGCTTCCGAACTCTTGTTTACATTAAAGTAACAGGTTATGTTAATCGAAACATCTACTTGTGTGATGAATATTTGTAAAGTAATTATTATTTAAAATAATTACAAATATAGATAATAAAATAATATACATTTAAAACTGTGGAATTATTGGTATTTATAAAAAATTTTAAATTCTGAAACATACTCAAACAAATACTTTTCACCAACATTAATTTGGAAAAATTTAATTATTAAAATTTTAATGAAATATTTGACATATATAAGAAGAATTAAAAGTTTATTTTACAAGTTATATTTAAATTAATGAATATATTATTCAATTGATAAAATAATTTTTTACTGATCTGACGGGTTATGTGAGTTTCTAAATTAATTCTCTTCTTGTCACAACACATTGTTTCACTTTCTAATAATAAATAATTTTTTATTAATTAACATAATTAAATAATTTCAATAAATGCTTTCACGTGTTTTATTTACATTTCGATAACCACACTTTACGACAAATTTAAAAATGTTTTTAACCATTATTCTTTAGTTTTCACCATTTACAGATTAAACACTTTTTTTCTGTGCTACCAACTAATTTATTCAACAATTTCAAATAATTAATTTGTCGTCTTTAAATGTTAACCGTACTTATTTTTTGAAACACGTGTTATTGACAATTTAAATGAAAACAATTGAGTGGAATTTTTTGACATTAAATTGATCCATAGTCGGATCAAATTTTGAGTTGCAACGCTTTTTGATACCCTGAGATTTACTGTGAGTGTTTTAAATAACTAATGATGTTTATCGAAAATTTATACGATAATGCATGAATAAGACTTTGTCACGTAGAAACATTTTTTTATCTTAAAACTATAAAAATCTATTAAAATCAAAATATTTAAAATTTTAAATATACATATGTCAAGGTAAAATATATGGAAATACTCAAATTCTGAATTGAGTTTAATTCTAAATAAATTATATTTTAATTATTAAATATGATTTAATTTAAGGCAGCATTTAAAAAAATGTTTTTTAAATATATTATAATTTACAGCAATAATTTAATTGAAGATGGCGCGCCATTGAAGATGAATATAAATGTAGATTTTTCAAATCTAAATTCGCTTTGTACATCATTGAAGCCGCAAGTTAATTTTATCCAAAAATTGATTTTCAGAAACTCTAGAAGAGGCAGAGTTGAAGCGAAATTTTTATTTAATATCAAGTGATGTCGAAACTGATGACGAACGAAATCGAGAAAAATTGAAGAAGTCAACGAGAAGTCAAGACACGCAAGGGCCCTTAAATCATTAGAATCTAGTGATTCGGAGACGGGAATTGTACCAAAAATTAAGCAGGTGAAAAAATTTGTGGTCAAGCAACCTGTAACTGTTGAATCTGCATCGTCTGCGGGAATGGAGGCCGAAAGTTTTTCAGGTATAATTTATTTTTGTCAATTCGCTATCTTCTGTATAGTAAAATATCATATGAAATATTTTCAAAATAAGAAATATACTAAATTATTAAAATTAATTTATTTAGCCCAGAATTTCAATAAAATATTTTTTAATAATTACATTTTAAAATATTAATTGAAATTTTTGAAAATTAATATTTATGTAGGTTGTTTTTTGAATTTACTTTTTTTGGGAGTCATAATTGATTTATCGAAAAATTTTAATTATGTTTTATTAAAATAATTAAATTTTACAAAAAATTAAAGGAGAAATTTTTAAGGATTTTTAATTAAAAATTTTGAAAGTACTGAAATTTATTAAAAATTTATAGAAATCTCTAAAAAATTTAAATTTGATTGTTTGGAAGTAGATCTATATTTTCAATGACCTATAACTTGAAAATGATTGATTTTCAGAAGAATTTCAACAAAAGAAAAAAATGTTTGCTTTTCCTTCGACTTTCAAATAAAATTAACAAAGAAAATTTTTTTTTTCGAATTTCTATTTAAAAAATCATAATTTCTTACAAATTCATTTTCTTTTCTTTTTTTTCTTAACATTTCCAGATAAAAAATAAATAAAATGAAAAATTTGAAAAAAATCAATTTCTTTATAAACAATTTCAATTTTTCAAATAGAAATGCAAAAAATTTTCTTGTTAACTTCATCTAAACATCGAATAAAATCCTTTTTCCATTTGGCGAAATGTTTTTTTCTACTTTTTTTAATTTTAAGGATACTTTTTTTTCTGAACATGGTTCTTTTCCATACTTTTTTTGGTCATTTACTGTACTTTGAAGCCTGTAATAATCTATGAAAACTATATTTTGGTTTAACAGATGGTGAAGAAGAATCAATCTCTTCGAGGAAGAAGAAATTTTATCCAAATGAAGTCGTGAATGGATCCGATGATGAAAACAATGTGCTAAAAAGAAAAATGATTCCTTTAGATGAAGAAAATACTGTGCCAAAAAGAAGTCATTTGTAATGAAGGAAAGATTCAGGTAGCAATCTACAATCAAATATGCCATCGACTAGCAGGGACGAAAGTCCAGTTCAAAATCATCACGCAGAAGAAACTTTTAATTATAATGAACGTAAGTTTCAATAAGTTATAAGGAAATTATCAGATAAAAATGAGGGATTTTTTGTCAAAAATCCTGAAAAAACATAAATTCCCATAAATGGTACAAAAATTATATGTTGTTGATGGCAAATGCTGACTCTAAATTTTTCCACTTTATTCTTCTCTCTTCTTTCCCCTTATTTTCACCTCCATGTTTTCGGATTTCTTTAAATTTTTCACTTATGGTTTCTAAAATTCCCACAATTGTTAAAATTCTTTTCCTTTTGTTTATTGTTATCGATTTAGCTTTCAAAATTTTATTTAACAGACGAATGTTTCTCTTTCCCAATTTAATCCACTTTTCCGATTCAAATAATAATCTTTTTTTTACTTTTAATATTCTTCACTATTATATAAGCATTTTCCATAATGTTAATGAGTTTTTTAAAATTTATTGAATCCATTATTTTACTTTTTGTTTTTTAAAAATAATTTTTTTGTTTAAAACATGCACTTCTCCACTATACCACCCAATATTTTTATTTGCAACTGATTAATATGGACAAAAATGACCTCCTTTTATACTATTTTTTAAGATTAATTATATTGATAAAAGGGTAAGTTGGTGAAAATAATTCCTAGAAAGAAATATATTAAATAAACATTATAAATCAAAAATTCTTTTCTCACGATCTAATGAAATTAAGTCATGCTGATAATCAATATTTAAATTGTCATATCAGTGTAAAATATACTTCCGCTTCTTTGTGTTTCGGACATTCCATAAGATTATTTTCGAAAATCAAAACATTTTCCAGTTTTGGCAGATCATATTACAATGCTCTCCATCCCGAAAGAATATAATATTTGTCGATAAGATAGTAATTGTTTAGAAAAGCATCTAACCGCGCTAAGATGAAAAGAATTCTTTTACCTCAAGCCGCTATAGGACTAAACACCAAAAACAATTCTACGAATTAATATAATTAAACAAATTCTACGAATACATAAAACGAAAACAAAGACTTAAAGAACAAAGAATATGAATTACGTCATCATAAAAAATACACCCTGAAACCTAAAAACAAAAATTAACTTGATTACGTAATATTGACTTATTTGCCATACATAACTAGCAAAAACAATGCCGGTAATGCCGGTTACAGATTTCTACTATCTAGAACTCCCATAGCTTATCTACTAGTCAAAGAGATATGAAAACGAATCTTCTGAAAATAATAACGATTTGGACTTATCACATGATTCTGACGACGAAGTTACGGATAAAGAGACAATCTTATCCGAAGAGGAACGCTTCCCTCAACATGTCAATCCTCAAATCCTCACTGGTAACTGTTTTAACAATAAAATCCACCGTTTCTCTACATCTTTCTGTTTTTTGCATGCCCTCGTCTATTCTATTCATTTACTATTTATGCTAAATTCATTTTCCTTACTCCTACTTCCTTTATCATTGAATCACTTTTGATCTTATTTTAATTTTGACTTAAT
Source organism: Leptopilina boulardi (assembly GCF_019393585.1). Taxonomy (NCBI): domain Eukaryota; kingdom Metazoa; phylum Arthropoda; class Insecta; order Hymenoptera; family Figitidae; genus Leptopilina; species Leptopilina boulardi. Next base: position 100,421 of record NW_026137725.1, read on the forward strand.
CTCTCTGATCTATTTCTTTTTCTTCTCTCTTCTATAATTCTATCCGTCCCTTTTCTTTCTTTACACTCTGTTTCTGTATCTCTTTCGATTCTTACTGCCTCCTATCTCTGCTTTTAATCTCCAATTACATATTTGCTATCTTATTCTCTAAAAATTTTTCCGTTTGTCTTTCTTTTATTCACCCTCTCATGATTCTTTTTTGACCACATTTTTGCTTCTTCATTTACTCAGCCTCTTCCTACCTCTTTCACTCCTTCTCTTTCTAACTCATATTTTATCTCAATTTTTTCTAAATTATAAAAAAAATTTATAAGAAACATAAAAAGATTTTAAAAATTTTCTTTCTTGGTAGTGTAAATTATATGACTTTGTTCTCATTTATTTATGAAAAATAATATTTATAATCTATTTTTAAGGAGATAAATTAAAGAGAAATGACAAAAAAATTTAAATACCGACAACGTTAACGACTTTTCACAAGATTCAAATACATACATTTCTACTTATTTATACTGACAAATACTGTAAATACAGTAAATCTTTATTCTAATTACTGTGAAATTTAACCTAATCGCATTTATCTTTATCTCTAAAATATAATAATACTCATTAGTGCCTAAGCTTCCGAGTCTTTGATACACTCCACGCAACTCTCATCTTAACATCTGTTCAACCAATAAAAGTTCCTAGTTTTCCTCTCCAGACCTACATCATTACACAATCTTTTTTCTCTTCCCATCCAATATACCTAATTTTCTCTTGTTCTGAATCTCACCATCTATTGCTACTTTCTCTTTTTTTATATTTTTTATATACCTAGACTCTTTTACCTTCTCCTATCTACTCGGTTGTGTGGATTTCTCCCTAAATCCACATATTTTTCTCCTTAAAATACTTTTAACTATCTTACGAATTTCCCGGTCATTAAACTTTCAGTCTTTATTCTATCATGAAATTGTTCCTGTTTAATTTACGTTTCACTTCATCCACTTTTTTCAGTCATATCCATCATTTAGTAATGCAACTTATTATTTTTCAATATATTTACAATAAATATAGTAATATGTTATTAATTTTAATACAGCATTAAAACATAGCAGCTAGCAAACATTTGGCATCGACATCAAAAAAAGTTTTCATAATAAATGACGAGTTAGTTATTAATAAAGCGAGAGAAATTGAATTTACCCGATTTAAAAGAAAACCAAAAGAACTGGTTTGACGTCTAATGCTCGAATTAGTAGGTAAAGAAGAGCTTAAAACTATGACCGCCCTTGAACAAACAAGATCTGGAAAGATAGGAAAGTCAATTCCAGATGGAATTAGAGTTGCTGTATATAGTGTGTATCAATATTGCTCATTACCTTTTGAATCTGAATCAGTACCGTAACAGCTCTTGCAACCGAAATATCGTAATTTATAAATTTTGAAGAAAAATCTTTTATTGTTTTAAATAATTTAATTTATTCTACAGAGTTTCACACATAGCTTACATAAGATTTTACTAAATATTTTCGACTTGTATTGTTGTAATTAATTTTTTAATTACATTAAGATTTTTAAAAACTTACGTAAGAATGGGGAGGGGGAGTATGAAAAATCATGTGTCCTTACTTGGGGCAGGAAGGGGGTCAAAATTAGCCAAAATTGTCTACTTAATGAATGGACCCTTATAACTGGTTCAAATTCAAAACATTATAAATTTAATAATTTACTAACTGTTCGACAAATTATTTTAGATTATATTCAAAGTAAAAGGAAAGGAGTATCGCATAAAAAATATGTTGAGACATTAAATAATCAATGTTGCACTTTAAGGAACCCGAAAAAAAGTAACACAATTGCAGTCGAAAGAAACGATAAGACTGAAAGAAATAAAGACAATAATGTTGATAAAGAATCTGCAAATGATGAGTTAATTTTTAGGTAATGAAATGAAATGTTTAAGAAATGTTGAACACCGAAAAAAAATTTTTTCGTTTAAGAGAGATGTTCAATATATTCGACAGTCGAGTTTTTTTTTAATTTTTCATTCCTGATTTTTTATACACTTTTTTCATGATTCTCAACAATCAATCGTATTGATTTCAAGAAAATTCAATTTTTTCGAAAAATAAAATTTCTGAAAAAATTTTTTCTACAATCTTTATTATTTTTATGAGTAATTTTTTTGTAGGCTTTTTTCATGATTCTGAAGAATCAATCGTACGGATTTTTAAAAATATTAATAATTTCAAAAAATAATATTTATAAAATGGTCAAAACAATTTTTAAAAAATTTTAATAATTCACAATACTTTTAGATCCCAAATAATGTCAGAAAAAAAATTGATAACTGATAACCAATCGAAGGCTAAAAAACGAAAAATAATGAGCCCAAGCGAAAATTAATAATCTGCGAAGAAACAACTTTTTCCTTCTCAGCAGGGCATCAATTATGTAAATCGTAATCGTCATCGTCTTCCACTTCGTCTTTCACCTTTAGTAAATGTCAATTGTTTTTCACTGAAAATTTGAAAAATTTCAATTTGACACTTCGTACGTTAAAATTACGTAAAAGTCTATTGTTAATAGAGGTTAATAATTTGTTTACAAATTTGACTTTTTAAAAATTATTTTAAAAAGAGTATAATTTAATTTTTTGTATGCAGATGAAAGTAAGTTGAATAAATAGTAGTTTTTTAATGGCTTTAAATTATTGTGAAAAAATGAATAAATATTAAATATTTAAAATATATAGAATCAAAGTCTTACTTTATTTGAATTTTGATATCCAGGTGTTAAAAAGTTTTGTCTGTAATCCTGAAGTCCTCGTTGTCAGAAGCAATAAGATCTTTTCCACTATTGTTCAACTACAATTTTAATTCAATTCAATAATAATTTAGTTCTAGTAATTAAATATTGATAATAATTTGAAGACTGTTTAATCAACAATTTAAAAAAATAAAAATGCTGTTTCCATTAGAGGATTTTCAAAAGCGAAATCATTTTCTTTTGTTTCTGCAGATATTGGCAGAAACATATTCTTCTAGTGTTAAGCTTGTACCTTTGGACCTTGTTTCTTACTATTATCTCTGACATTCTTCTTCTGTTCGTCAAATTTAAAGTGCAAGATTTTATTATCATTTTATTAATTTAATTATATTTCATTATATTTTGATAGACTTCACGAGTTTAGTCATTTAATTACTTACAATAGCTGCAATTATTGCATTCTTCCTTTCATCGTACATTACTGATAGCAGTCTTTTTTCGAACCCATTAAGCATAAAATCTCTAGTCGCTTTACCCTTCACTTTCGATAACCAAGACAACAAAGCCTATTAAAAAATTTTCATATTTAATACAAGAATCTGTGATTGTGAAGAATAAGTAAGCAATATTAAAAATAACTATAGTAACATTCTGAGAAACCGAAAATCCATAAAAATTTATAAAAAAGAAATGTCAAAAAAATTGAAATTTATTAAGATTGATTAAATTTATTATTTTCATTAAAATATTTCACATTTAAAATATAAGTATGATTTTTTTATACTTTAGATAACTTGTTTATATAACCACATTATATTTAATTAAGATTCTGAAAGAATTTACTACATTTTAAAATTCGATAAATTGAATTTTCAATTTTGAAGTCTTTAATTTCATTAAAATTATTTTAAAAACACGCAAAAAGTAAACAAAAAAGCAAATTTTAAGAAAAATTGTAAACATTTTTAACTTAAATTCTTTTAAAAAATCTTAATGAAAATGATAGAAGTAATACAAATTTTACCTCTTGCCATTTTTCTCGGTCTCTTGCATGTAAAGGATTAATTTCATTTAATTCAATAGATAACCTTTTCCATTCACGATTGTTATCATCTTTTAAGAGTCTATCAGTGAATTTTTTTCTTAATAATCTAGGATTTCGTTCCACCCATTCCACTATCTTTTCCTGTTGACATAGAGTGATACGTGCTAGACGTTTTTTAGGCTGTTGTCGTTTGAGCACTACAAAAAATTAACGTTTTTAAAAAGATTTTAGTACTTAAGGTTATGTTATTCAGTAGTCACGTGCCCCATATACTTTACTGTGGAAATACGTCACACTGAATAACATGACCTTAACTATAATAATGGTTCAGTTTTGTCGAACATATTGCTTGATATTACTTACTTTTTGGAAGAGTTTCAAAATCGACGTAAAGCCGGTGAAGTAGCGAAAGCAGTTCAATTTTTATAGAAACAAATTACAATTGTGATCAATATATAGTAAATAATATTCCTCTATATTAATTTATTTTAAATAATAGATGACTACCATTAAAATTGTCCGTTATTATGTTCTTAAGCAATCAAATTATTAATTACACTATTTTCAGCATTATAAAAATGCATTGAAAAAAGTATTCATCAATATTCTAATCGGTACATGCACTGAGAAAAAAAATGCTGTTTAATCAATGACATATGTGTTTGATTCATTGAATAGTGACATAACTGGCTGCCTAACGCATAAGTTATTGTTTTGAAAGCATCGATTCTGATGATTCAATAGTATCACTGTATTAAAGCAAAAGTATATTTCTTAAATTTCATAGCATTTTGGTCGCGGTCGTTAAGGCGCTTACAAGAGAAATTGTTCCTAATGCGTGCGAATCTTCAAATTTCATAGCATTTTTGTTGAAATATGTAAACTTTTTGTACTTTTAAAAAATCATAAAATCAATAAGAAATAATCAACTGATAATTAATCCTTACATACCAATTTGTATATAAGGAAATATGTTGCATGATTTTAGTTGTCCATTGGAATTTGTGTGTGGAACATTCAAAAGTGAAAGGTAAGTACTAATATAATTAATTATATTTTTGTTTTCTTAATAAAAAATTAAACGAACTTCATACATCTTCGTGAAACGAACTATTTAAATATTAATATTATTAACTACACCACAAGTACGAAAACCAATACGGGCCCACCATTTGCAAATCTGGTATATTTCCTTAAATTGGACGCAATCTTATAAAAATTTTTACCAATCGCGGGGATCGATACCTCAACCAGACGCTCCAAAGCCTGACACTTTGACCGTACAATTCTGCAGATGGTTTTTATAAGGTGCACTAATGGCAGATAATGTGCCATTATTGAGTCGAGCTACATTTTAATATTGTCGTTTCTAATTTTTCAAAGAAAGGAAATGTTAGCCATTAATGTGCCATTACTAGGCCTAGATTCGTCCTGTTACTGGCTTATATATTGTGTTCTCAAAGATACAAAAATTTTGCGATTAAAGTGCCCCATATTATTTAAATATTAATATAATTAACTAAATGTTTTATTTTTCTTATTCTTTTTTAAATGGGGCCTCATACGGAAAAAATTTCTGCACATCGACTAAGTTATGGCTCATAGTCTGTGCCATGGATTTTGCAAATGAGACGTGCTTTTTCGAGACATGAAACGTGTCTTAGAAGACGATTTTGCAATGCACAAAGAACGTGCGCACAGAAAACACGCTCTATGTCCCGAAACTGCAAACCACAATTGCATTTTCAACGTACAACCCATGCCGTGTAGTTTTTAAACCTCCGCACAGCAGATGTGCGGAAATTCTTTCCGTGCAGATGTGATCCACACTTGGGGACTTTGGGAATATTTCCGTACGCGTTACAGTTACTAAACGCTGCATACGAACCACAGGGAGATTTAATTACAGAAAAGGCAATGACAAACTTACAATTAGTGAATTGGACCAAATAATCGTAAATAGCGTAAGCAATAACAATTATTATTTAAATAATGTCCTTAACATTAGAAACAACAAAGTTAATAAATAAATTAGACAAATTATGAAATTTATGTTAATTAAAAATGTTAATATCATTCATCTCGATTTGTAAAATAAGTGTCAATTATATTTTGCCTCACAATTATCCCTTCTTCATTCTCATGCTCATTTAATTCTTCATCATCTAATTCTTCATTACGCAAATTTCTTTGTACTTGCTCCTCCAGGTGAAATCGTTTTCGAATATTGTGCAAGACACAACACATGTTTACAATTCTTCCTATTTAATGTGAAAATAATAAATTACAAGCATTTATATAAAGGGTCCTAACACATCCTGTCGAAAATATCTAGTGCGAAGCGTGTTTAAATAACGTTTTATAAAGTGTTTATAGTCCCTTATAAAAAAAGTATTGAAATGAGTATTAGAATGAGTACTGGGGTAAGTATTGGAATAAGTACTGGGGTGAGTATTAGAATAAGTACTGGTTAGAGTACTGGAAATCCAGAACTAAATTCGCGCTGTATAATAATAAAAAAAAATTGCCAGAAAATCAGTAGGTATCAGAATCCCACATAACACAGTTTTTTCCAGGAATTTAGAGGAAGTTAGTTTTGTAGATTTCTCTACAATTATTTCTGCTCATTCCCCGTAAAATAAAACTGCAATTTTTCAGTAAATGTTTTTAAATAACTTCCCCTAAAATAAAAACGAAAGTTTCATATAAATATTATTCGTTAATTTTACTATAAATAATTGATATTTATTGTCTTTTTAGCTTAATTCTAATTTATTATAGTCATTTTTAAATTTTATAAAAATAAAATTTAAAAAAATATTCATTTACGTATTTATATTTTCGACTCATACTTGCTCATTTTATTTTTGGAAACTTTATACTAACAAAGAAAAATTATAAAATAAATTCGGTTGAACGGGGAATCGTACGCGGGTTTCGACGGACGAAACGCAACTACCTAACTGGTTAGACTAATACGTGTCAAGGGAAGAAACGATATTTGTCTTAAGTTACAAGTAATCTTATGGGTTCCCATGAATGGCGGGAAAATTTAAAAAGTTTGAATCTCATAATTAAAGTTTTTTTTAAACAATTGTTACAGTTTTATTCTAATGTGATTAATATTTTGATTAATAAAATATTTAATAAGTTATTCCTAAAAACGTACGAATTTGTGATTGTAATTTATTATGAAACATAATTTAAAAAATAAATAAATTGCAATAAGATTTGCAAAATATTTTTAAAGATAGTTTTTTATTTTGACAAAAAAAATTATTTTTATAATTTTTATAAACCAAATTTCCATCACACATGTTTTTTTATATACTTTCATTACAAATATGTGAATGAAAATAATCTTTTTGCGACACATCCAGATAATTTTTTTACAATAATTAATAAATAGTTTTATTCAAATAATTGTTGAAGTGGAAAAATACATGAAAGTGGGGGAGAGTAGGTTGGCAACAGTGACTCCCTCTGGACCTGCAACAACGTTAACGTTGGTTAAGAAGTACTTCTATTTAATATATTTTGATTCTATGTATTGGAACTGTTTGTATTGTGTTTTTAATTCTTCTCATATAAAAATAATTAGTAATAGGTAATATAAAAATTATTAACCACATTAGAATAAAACTGTAACAATTGTTTAAGTAATACTTTAATTATGAGATTCAATCTTTTTAAATTTTCCCGCCATTCATGTGAACCAATCAAATTACTTGTAGCTTAAGAGAAAGATTTTTTTCTCTTGACACGTATTAGTTTAGCACAGTTAGGGCCAGTTGATCCACCTTCGGATAAGAGTTCTGGATAAATTTATCCAACGGATAATAGATTCTGATGTTGATCCACCTTTAGATATTGCTAACTGTCAGATAAAACGCGACTTGGGATAGCTATCTGGCGGTCGAAGTACCCAATAACGCCAAAGTGAGGTTAGGTCGTTGTCAGCTTCAACGTGTTACATGGGTTACATGTGAAAAGTGTATAAGTCACAGTGTTATTTTGAAAAAATGACAATTGAAACACGGATACTATAATTGCAACAATAGTAATTATGTTATGTATAATATATACTATATTTAATAATACTATGTTACTGAAGTATGTTAAGTTTCAAAGTTGAAAGTTTATATTTTTAAGGAAAAGCTATCAAATTAATTTTATTATAGAAGATTACTGCAATAAATGTTATGTCAGTCATATAATGAAATATGTTGAGCCAATTCGGTTACGCTTACTTCCAATTCTTTTTTTACTGGGATGATATTTGTAATTTTTGTTGTACTGTTTTGTAAAATCGCTTGCAAATAAGAACAGTCGTCTCAACCCGATATCTTTTGTCACTTAAATGTGACACTATATTTGCAAAATACTTTTTTAGACCATTCTTCCCTGATAATAGTAAATTTACAAAAATTCTATTCAAGAATATGAATAATTAAACTTTTTTTATTTTTCAATTTTTGAAAGAGTGGTTCAGTATGTATCACTCATGCACTATATACATACATACATTTAAATAAGACTCCCATGTTTGTTTCTATAATAGTTTGTTATGCCCCGGTCTCTCTTTCTCTAACTTGTTTATTTTTAAGAAGTTAAAAGATTTTACCTGCCGTTACTGGTGCGTAATGTAATGTTCTTTCTTTGGAAAGACATCTAAAAACAGATTTTAATACTCCTATTGTTCGCTCTACTACGGATCTGCAGATAGCTAGGGCATCATTAAACCTTTCCGCGGGAGAGTTTCTTGGTGCATTGTGTACAGGAGTAATAAGGGTAGGTGTCAAAGGATATCCTGAATCACCTGTTAATATTATATAAAATTTAAAAATAATTAATTGAATAAGTTCCCGCGTAAAAAAATGTTGGCTACCTCATGGTTACCTCATGGTTACCTCATGGTTACCTCATGGTTACCTCATGGTTACCTCATGGTTACCTCATGGTTACCTCATGGTTACCTCATGGTTACCTCATGGTTACCTCATGGTTACCTCATGGTTACCTCATGGTTACCTCATGGTTACCTCATGGCCACCCCAAGGCTGCCTCAAGGCTACCTCAAGGCACTAACTTAAAACTCGCTTAAAACTTTAAACACCTCGAAGGCTCAAGGTGTACTTAACTTTCTTAAGACTTGCTTAAGCTCAAGGCTCACTTGAAGCTCAAAACGAACATGCAGCAAATAATTTGCGTAAGATTTGAGACCCACTTGAAGCTCAGGGCTTGCCTGAAACCTAAGACTTAAGTCTCATTCCAGACTTGAGGTATTCGTATAAAGCATAAGGCTTATCAGAAACTAAAGGCTAGCGTAAGATTTGAGGGTCGCTTAAGACTCACTTAAAGCTCAAGCCTTGCTTGAAGGTAGAAGGTAGAGATGTGTAAAAATCGAATCGAAAGAAAATTCGAAGTTTCGAATTGCGATTTGACACAACTTTACACGATTAGCATTCTAATTTGACCGAACAATTCGAAATTCGAAACTTTGAATCAATGTTTAGTAAGAAATGTTTAGTTACAAAATACTTCAATAGATTTACATAAACATTTTTTTACAACCCTTAAATTACATAAAAACGTAGGTAACGTTTTTAGATAATGGAGTCCAAACTGTATGTATTTAAATATAATCAACCTATAATCCATGTGTTTCTCAATCCTCTCCTATGCGTTTCCTGTAGAAACTCGTGTAGTGTGGAGTTCCTAAACACTCTTGAATCGTGAGCTCTTCCTCCAAATCTTGCATTGACAAACAATATTTCATTGTTTGCACTACAAACCTTCAAATATTTCTTTATGTTAAAAATGAAATTATTCAAATTTGACAAATATTACGATAATTTTAAGCTCATGAAACTGTTAAGAGGCTAGGATATGTTACTTATATCAAATGGAGTAAAAAATACATTTACAATCATCACATTTAGAGAATGGTATCCCTTTCTATTGAAAAAGGTCTCCTCAATTTGGTTATTAGGTGGATGTATGGCGATGTGTGTCCCGTCTATTACTCCAATTACATTAGGAAATTGAAATTTCTCAAAGAATCTATTCAACAAAATAGTTAATAAGTAAGGGATTTTTTTCTTATATCAATATTATACAAAAATTTGCTATCTACACACTCCCGGAACTTTCACTATTTTGACAGTCAAACCAAAACTTTCCGAAATTTCTGTCAATTATTACTATTTCAGATAAAAATTTTACTATTTCCAAAGTATATTTTAGTAAAATGAGTAAGTTACACTTCAGGGGTAGGAAAATTTAAATCTGAGATAGTAAAATTTGTCAGAAATGCGCACAAATTCCAGTCAGTTTAAGTTTTACTTCGTAAACAGTAAAAGTACATATTTTTTTCCTGTCCCTATTATAACTAATTAAAAGTATACTTACTTAAAATAAACACAGACAAACTGTTGGGTGTAAGGAATTTTACGGGGGGAAAGGGTTTCCAGTTTCGAAAAATCGATTTTATTTGCTATTCTTGTATCTCAAGAATAAGTTCCCAAAATTTAAAGTTAATTAGAGCAAAATTCACAAAGTTATTAACTATTCAGTCTCCTGGCCTCTAAAACTGCATTTCTGTCAGTTAGTCAGTTAGCGTTTATTCTCACTGATTTTTCATTTAAAATAATTTTCAGTTGAAATACAGTGAACATCGTAAGCTCTGCCAACAGCTTGTTTGTAGATATTTTCTCTTATAAAATTCACAGATTATTGTTCCAATGTTACTTGATAATGTACAAAAGGTTTGGATAAATTTGCTTAACCATATTTAAAAAAAAAAAATTCACAAAATAAGTTTTATTTTCTTTTCTGAAACCCTTACCCCCCTCCCTTAACGTGTGTTTCAAATGTCAAATGCACTGAAATTCTTTCCCGTGACAACTTTAAGGTCATGTTATTCAGTGTGACGTATTTCCATAGTAAAGTGTATACTTGACCACTGAATAACATGACCTTAACCCTCCGTCAGTCGCATGGTGTGGAATTTCCTCACCTAGTTTTCTATTTTATTTATATCTCTTAAAATACATAAAATTATAATTCCATATTCTCAGTACCTTTAACAATACTCTTATTCTATACTTTAAAACAATTTTTGTATTTTTTTTATATTTTTATTTTCATGTTATTGAATTTGAAAGCAGCAAATGTGGGGAATTATTTACGCAAAGTGAGGAAACTTCTCACCGTGCGACTAACCGCGTACAATCGATTTGATTTGTTATTAATTTTTTATTTTAATAATTAACAGAAAATGAAAGTTAATTTTACTTCTAATGGTCAGTTTATACAACCCAAGAAACATTTAAGAAAAAATTTGGCATTTTAAAACAATTTTGAACTAATTTATGAGGGTGAGGAGTTTCCTCACCTGCGACCAACCGCGTTACAAAATTTGATGCGACTGACGGAGGGTTAAGGGACGATGCTAATTACAATATAAAGACGATTTACATATAAAAATATTATATATAACCTTTCTTTTGCATTTGCCATTTGTTGAGGAGTTTGCGGAAACGTAATAAAATCTTCAAGTACTCTATCTACAGCAGTAAGAGTGTTGTGCAGACTCAAGCTAATTGAACTTTGGGACATACAAGTTTGGAAATTTGTACCTATTCTTCTCTGATATGATCCACATGCAAGCAGATTTACAGTCGCTAGTATCTAATTGGAATATAATTTGATGTAATTAGATAATTATCATTAATAAACGGATCAAGAATTAAAAATTTTCAACTGTAACATTAATGACCTGCATATGAATTGGGATTGCGGTTCTTCTTTGTCTTTGTGGCATAAATGGTGTTATTAAATCAACAAAATCTCTAGCTGCTATTTTCGATAAACTGTTCAACTATTTTTAAATTATTAGTTATATAACGCTTGAAACAGTAAATTCAGATAATTCAATTCTTAGGGTCATCCGGGAAATATTGGCCAAAAAATGGTTTCATATTTTGAAACTATTTTTTGTTAGTTAATAATAACTAGGAACTGCAATAACTCAATTTATTTTATTTCTAATAAATTTAATGAAATCTTTATAAAGTAATTCAATTTATCGGATATATTAGATAGAGGAAAATTGACCTTATATTTTTTGTACTTATTTCTAAAAAAATTAAAATAAAAAATGATTAATCATAATCGATAAATACTTTTTCAGTAAGTAAAATTAGAATTTTACAATGTTTACTAATAATTGATTTAAAAAATTGTAAACTTAGTATTCACCGATACTGATGCCGGAATTCATTCTCAGGAAGATCGAAAGGATTTTGTGAGTCTCTCAAATGTCGCCTTTGCCTTCTTAATGATCTCTTCGCTATGTTATTAGCGCCTTCTATCTCTTGCAGCAATAAAAAATCATTCATTGTTTAAAAATGAATAATATGATAATTTAATACTGAGAAAGGATTGCAATGACAACTAGAAGTTATATATTAATCATCTTCAGACTGTTGAAAACAAATAAAATGCATTTGTGTAAATAAATTGTAAAATGGAAATTTGGTTATAATAACATTTTTCTATATATTAACCCCTATCAGTCGCATGGTGAGGAGTTTGCTCACCAGTTCCCTATTTTATATATATCTCCCTATTTAAAAAAACACGTGTAAATACACGTGTAAATACACGTATAAATACACGTATAAAAACACGTGTAAAAACACGTGTATTTATACGTGTATTTACACGTGTATTTACACATGTTTTTTAATTCTATTAAAAATTTCATTAAAATTTTATTTCTTTCTTATGTATTAATCAATCATGTAAAAAGGAACATTTTTTTGTTGTTTATCCATAAAAATTGTTATTCCTTACTGTTTATTTATTAAAACAATTAATAATTTTCAACTATTAGTTATCTTTTCAGTGTACTTTTAAAAGTGTAATTTTTTCTTAGTATTACAATTTATTAACTTAATTTTAATAATAAACTATCACTCCATGTAAAATTATATATTTTCCAATTGTTTAAACAAATGATTGTTGTTATTTAATAACTTTTGATAAAAAAATTAAAAAAAATTTTTTTTTTAATATTTCAATTTTACAATGTGAATAGTATGAAATTGAACAATTTTCAATTCAATAATTGTTTAAATAAATAATTGTTCATATTTACTATCTTTTGATACACAGTTGCTAAAAAGATGTAAATTTTTTTTCATTTTGCGGTTACATAAACTGAGTAATGTAACATGAAGATATTCATTAAATTTTACAATTTAGTAATTGTTTAAACATTTCATTATTATTTACAAAATTTTTCAAAAAACAAATTCTAGGAAAGTTTACTTTTTCAAACTTTGCAGTTTTATAAGGTAAGTAGAATGTCATTAATATATTATTATATTTCAAAAATTTAGCAATTGTTTAAATAAATAATTGTTCACTTTTACTTACTTTTGACGCACAGCAAATAGAAAGTTGCAGATTTTTTCTCATTTTGCAGTTAAATGAGATGTTTGCTATTACATAAATATATTTGATGGTTTTAACAATTCAACAATTTTTTAAACAAATAATTATTATTATTATTTACAAACACTTGACAAAAAAAAACTAGAACAGTCTATTTTTTCTTAATTTTGCAATTTTACAAGGTAAGTAGAATGAGATTAAAATAATTTTTTATTTTTACAATTCAGCAATTGTTTCAATAAATAATTGTTGTTACTCACAAACTTTTGACAAAAAAATAGAGTTTTTTTTCGTAATTTAGCCATTTAAAAGGTGAGTACGAATGAAATTAAGATAATTTTGTTGATTGTAACAATCAAACAATTGTTTAAACAAAGGTATATTTTTACTTACTTTTGACGCACAGCACCAAGAAAGTTGCAGACTTTTTTCATTTTACATTTGATTAAGCTGCTTAGTGTAACATTAAAATATTTCTACATTTTAACAATTCGAAAAATTTTAAAACAAGTGATTATTGTTACTCACAAACTTTTGTCAAAAAACAACTAGAGAAGTATATTTTTTCTTAATTTTGAATTTAACAAGGTGGATTGAATGAATTTGAGATATTCTATTATTTTAACTATTCACCAATTATATAAGCACATAATTGTTGCTATTTACCAACTTTTTAAAAAATCATCTAGAAAATTATAATTTTTTCACTAATATGCAAATTTACAAACTCAGTAATATTGCATAGTTGAATAAGAACTTAATGTTTCTATGTGGATTTTTTTTAGTAGAAAAGCGTAATGTAGTACAGGGGGCCTCTAATATTGTACACTATATTACCTCCTTCTACTCTAAACAAATAACAATTAAACAGAAGAAAAGTTAATGCTCAAATATTTTTATTAGAATATACATTTTTGGGAGGGGGTTATTATTTTGCCAGCTACTCCTCTGGACGGTCAACATTCAGTCTTCTTTCTGTGAAGAAAAAATAAGAGTTGTTTATTAACTATATATTATCAAAATTATTTGATTTTTCATGCTACAATTAGTATTTTTTTAAATTCATGGTTTTAAAAACTTACTTTTGACCGTCTCCGGGTATAATTTCCTTCTTAATGCATTTATGTGCTGGCTTATATAATAACCCGTCTCCCTTAGTTGCAGCACTTTTGTAACATTGGAGACTTGCATCGATATTAATCTGTCCTCAAAGCATTCTGAAATTCATTTTTAATATTTATTATTAAAAAATTTTCCCTTTTAAAAAGTTTATTAACTTTTTAATTCTTGGACTATTAGGAAATAAATAATACTTTGAAAACAAATTCATGGTATATTAAGAAAATATTATTTGAAAAGACCTTTTGCTTCACAATTTATGTCCCCCTTAACTAATTGAATAAAAATATTTACTAACTTATTAGG